>NC_052944.1:111390804-111530804 GCF_013358895.1 Oreochromis aureus | reverse complement strand
AGGCAGGTAAGGAAGGAAAGCAGCCTTGCAGGAAGGAAAACTTGAATCTCTCATGGTTAGGGGTTGGGGAGGGTGTGTTTGCACAACAAAAGCAGGAGAACAATGGAGCTGACGACCTGTGAAAATCTCAGCGGGGTGCCAAGAGGTGTTAAGGTCGGGGGGAATTTACGCAAATCTGCGCAGGCCAGTAAATCTAGTAGTAGGGACTTGCACCAGGGAAAAAAGGCTCAGTAATTCTAGTGTTAAAACAGCTTAAATAACTGTTGTTATATTTGTTTCTGCTCCTCTTGGACAGACGACTCTTGAAAAGACATTTTTGAATTTCAATGTGACTTTAACTGGATAAATATGGGATATATAAACGTCCCTCTGCAACAAACTGATTCCAGCTTCTACCTCATGATAGGAATGTTTTTGTGGCTCAAGATGACCTGATATAATTCATGATGGAGACATTTGACACATGTTTCACATATTATAGACCAACAAGTTCTTCATAGCAGTTTAAATACGGGGAGTCACTTTTGGGCCCAGCAGATAAAACAGAGCCAATATTTCCTTCTTTATTTAAGTGACGTGTGTCACAGATGTGACCTAGTAAAGTGTAGCTGAACATTAGTAACGTTATTAACACTCTCAGCTCGTCCTTGTTCCAGACCTGAAGATCCTCTTCTTTCATTCAGCAGCAGCTTCAGGTCTCTGATGGTCCAGGGCTTGTTGTTGGGAAACAGCCCTGCTGGGATGATGGTGTCCTCACAGAAACAGTCAGTGATGCTGTTGATCTCCATCACAGAGCACGTCCCAGTCTGCAGTCTCAGTCCTGCAGGGCCTCGCTGGCTTCCTGACTCCACCCAGTCAACAACAGGAAGTGTTTGCAGGAACAAACTGAGGCTGTGGTCAAACAGGAGTTTTTATCTCCTGGCTCTGACTCTCACTGCGGCCCCGCTGCTGTGTCAACATGTGTTTGTGCTAAACAATGATGGAAAGTGTTATAAATGACTTGTTGGCCTCTGATCTGTCACAAACAGCTGAAACGTGTCTCTCATGAGTCACATGAAGGTTTCTGACAGAAAGGACAAAAAGTAGCTGCAGTCAGTTTGTGTCATTTTATATTTATTCATCTGGGAGAAAAATCTGAGGGACATTAAAATGTGTTTTCAACAGAGACAAGAACATAAATATAACGTCACAGGTAAATGAACATATTTCAAGTAAACAGCTGGACTGATCAGGTCCAAACACAGAGTGATCAACAAACAGCTGTCATATCTTTATATATCAGCTCTTTATAAATCCTGTTCACTGCAGTCTGTTTACTAATAATGTCAAACTGTTAGAAACACAGAAACATCAGAATCGTCTTTGTTGACACAAACCTGTCTGGGATCCTTTGTTGTTCTTTTGATGCAGAGTTACATTATAAATATAAAGAGTTATTTCAGAGTCTCATCAGTTTTCCTGCATGTCTTTATTGAACACATCAGCAGGGCGAAGCTCTCATGTTAAACACACACTGATCTATGGACACGTTCATGTGTTTCTAACAGCATCATAACCAGGCTGTTATCAGCTGCACTAACATGATGTCACACACACTGAATGTAACAGTGACATCATCACACAATCAGCTGTGATTGTTTCACTGTCATCAAACTAGTCAACAGGAAGTAGAATCAATAGAAACCAACCATTTACTGACAGCATGTCTGATGGAAATAAGTGCAGATTATGTATGAAGTCTAACTGCACACAGTAACTGTGTTACAATAAGGACTTAACAGCGCCCTCTGCTGGAGTGTTTCAGTACTGCGGTAACTAGAATACACCACCTCCTCCTCCTCCTCACACCACCTGCTACAGCTCTACTCTTCTATGACTACAGTCATCCACAGCACTGATGTGAGGTCACATGGTTCATATGTAAGGAGCACAGAGACGTCCTAGCAGCTGACCTCAGGTCAGTTTAATGACTGTGAGCAGCAGCTGTGTTCTTGTCACTGTGACAGGGAGACACTCTCAGACACAGCGCTCATGTCAGCTTGTTCTCATGCAGGAGGATCAGGAGCTCCATGTTTGTCTTTCTGTTTGAATCATGATGTGTTTGTGCCATCAGAGTCTGTCATGAGTACTCAGGGTTTCACAGCAGCTCTTCTGGATGCTGACGAGGACTCCAACCTCATGTTTCACCTCTCTGAGCTTCTGATGTCTGTGAACACTCGTGTTTCTTCTCTGGGCTCATCTGGACAAAAACACCTTTCTGTGTTTGGCTCCAGCCTCATTGTGACTGACAGGAAGTGTGTTATCCATGAGCTTCTTTGTTTCCTGCTGTGTTTCCTGTCTGTGGACAAACACGAGTGTTTCAGCTGAGGACTTGGTTCCTTCCACCTGTCCATACAGGACATCACGCTGTCTTTTCTCTTTAAATGCAGCTCCAGGTCCTTCCACGTGCTGCTCTGTATTTGTGCAGTTTGTAGTGTGTCCTGGGAAACGTAGCACACATGGTGTTCTTCTGGTGTTTCCTCCTTTCACTGAGTGTGAAACACTGACGCTGTGCTGTTGTTCACAGAGCTGATTCTAGCTGCAGCTGGACTCTGTCATCTAACTGAATGTGTTGGTGCTGATCACGGGGCTCTGAGGGGGAGCAGCAGGAGGACTCTGGATGCTGACGTCAGTGTATCTGTGGAAGCTCACACAGCGTGTCTCTGTCATTCAATATTGTGCTATATATTGTATCTATGCAAAGATGAACAGACTGTGTGTTCACTGGTCTCTGTGCTGCTGACTGCTTTGCTGCAGCTCTGATGTCATCATCACTCCCTCCTCCACCCTCAGCAGTCCCAGCATGCTGCTGTGGTGCACCCCACCCTCACTCTACACCTGAGCCATAGACCACACCCTCCACCTCAATATACACCACAGTTTTCTCTGCTATGGAAATGAGATCAGGAGGAAATCATTATTATTATTATTTAATAAATGCTCACATTAATGTGGGCTTATTTGTTTCATATTAGAAACATTAGTCGAGTGTTTTTAGTATAAAATGGTGAAAGTCCTCTTTTGCTCCTCCCTCACCTGTGGATGGACAGTGCTGTTACCGTGGTGACAACTTGGATGTGTTTCAGTCCTGCCTGGTTATCACTGCAGGAATCTTTCACATTTATTACAGGTAATAACTGATTTTTCTTTGTATTATGAACTAAATGTATCCTGATACACACAGAGATGGATGAGCAGAGGTCACATGATGAAAGAACAAACATGGAGTCTTTGATTTATTTAGATATTTATTGATGAATGCAAACAAACCCTGACACTGAACCATCGTCCAGCTTTCACAGAACAAACCTGATCACATGACCTGCTGACCCAAACAGTGAAAAGCTCCATGGCAACAACAACAAACAGCCTCACATATGTTAACAGAGGCTGTTAGAAGCACAGAGTCTTTACAGTTTTTCTCCTGTTTGTACACAGATCTCTGCACATCTTCATCACAGTTACTCACAGACGTGCAGAGTGTGTGGATATCAAAGCTAAGTTTCCACCATGTTTGTAGTCTGTACATTGAAAAAAAATGTTTTGTTCAATTTACTCAAATTTTTTATGACAAGTGGTTGCACGAAATAAATTTGTTTGAATCCAGAAATATTTTTTAAGTACACAGAATCTAATTTGAGCGAGTAAAGCCAACATATATTTTTAAGCTACTTTAACTTAACTGTTGTGGATACGACTTAGTCAAATAATATTAGTAATTCCAACTAAGGTCGTGTTAAGTGTACCAGAATAATTTGTTTCCTTTAAACCTATGTCCCAAAGTTAAATTCAAATCAATCAAATTGTTAATTTCTCTCTATTTCAATTAAGTAAATTTTACTTAAAAAAAAAAAAAAAATATTGCTTACCCTGATTAGTAGTTCTTTTAATAACGTCAATAATGAAAACTACAAAATTCTTTCACATCTTTTATTAATACAAAATTTGTTGCAAACAGAATAAGAATCCACATCTAAGGGAAATTGCTGTAATTTGTATAATACAAATTACAAAACTTTTACCTATGAATAGCTTTAAAAAGCTCTATTCAAATAAAACAAACAACAGACAAGAGAAATGTTAACCAATGTTTCTCTTCCTCTTTAACAAAAAAAAAAAAAAAAAAAAAAAAAAAAGGAATAAAACACTGCCAGCGGTATAAAGTATCACAATTAGAAACTGATACATGCACAAACTAACCAAAGTTTCAGACTTGCTGTTCTGCGATCCATATTTAGAAGTTGCATTTTAATAAGGTAATTAGACTTAAAACTAAACTTGTTTTCCTTACTGCTTATTGACCACTGTCTTTCCATTCTAGTCCTTCCTTGAGGATTCTGAATGTTTTACATGGAAAACAATTAATAGTCTTTAAAGTGTTACCAGTGTGCTGCAGTGTGGTAATCATGCATATATTTTGTTTTTTTTGTTTGTTTTTTTTAAATCAGGTGAGTTAACACTGATTATAGGGCAGCAGCTATCAAGGACTGGAATAAAGAAAAATTGCTTCGGTAAACTGAATAATTATAAAGTTGCTCTTCAAGCTACTCAAATGTACCAAACGTAAAACATTCATTATTGAAAGTTACATGTTCAATCAAAACATAACACATAACGTGAGAACGAATGATGGTTATAAAAGAGTTTCACTCCTATTCACAAGAGCACCAGTCATTGGTAATTTACATAACAGCATTCTCTGGATGTGTGGTTTTAGAAATCTTCCTATCCAGTAGCAATTTTGTTCTTCAGCCCAAGGACTTTGGGCGAGAGCTTTTCCCCATCCAATCCCATCAACACTTTCTGAATGAATTCATAATAGTGCCTCAATTCCTTGGGGTAGGCTAGGTTTAGTGCATAGATTACTCCAAGCATCAATGCACAAGCTTGGGCCGGAGATCCAATGTTGTCCATGACTATCTCGCCTTCAACAAATATTCCAATGTCATCATAATGTCCATTTTGTCCATCCTCCTTGTTGATGACATAAATGCCCATGCTGTGCTTCTTTAGGTCTCTCTGAATGTCATCTCCGTCAATGTCCTAAACATTTAATAAAAAGGTAAGAAAAACAATTAACTCTACAATTAAATTCCAATCTAGTCGTTTGTGTGTTTGTGTGTATCACTCTCACACACACACACCTATCTAAAAAGTGTGTGTATAGATGACTTGCTAACAATGACTTAAATGACTTACCAAGTAGTCAAAGGAGTTTGCAAAGAAAAGCGTCTGGACTTCTTTAAGTTGCTTGAAGACGTTTCACCTCTCATCCGAGAAGCGTCTTCAGTTCTAAGGTCAAATGGTGAGTCCCCCCAGATTTAAACCTAGTGGCAGTATCCCCCCACAGAGGGACAAAAGGACACCCTGATGATCCTCTAATCGCCTGAGCCAAGGTGTGAAATTGGGTGTGGGTCCCAATCAGCCAGGGTTTCGGGTGAGCTCATTGTGAAACCTGGCCCCACCCTATCATGTGATTTCCTGAGGTCAGATGGCCCAGGATGTGAGTGGGCATTAAGGCGTCTGGGGAGGGAACTCAAAACTGGATTATAGATACACACAGGCTGCTAGTTTACCATTAATAGCATTATTTTTTTAATTAAAAAAAATGTCACTAAAAAAACATTATCGTAGTTAAAGAAAACAAATTAAGCCAACGAACTGACAAGCCTCAATATGAATGAACTTACCCCTGCTGCAATGGCTCCTCTTTTAATGGCTGCTCCTTAAAGGGCAGCGGCTGCGGCTGCTGCTGCTGCTGCTGCTGCGGCGGCAGCGGCGACAGCTCGTACTGCACCGGCTCCTGTTTCAGGGCTACTTCCTTGACAGACATTTTGTAGGCACCGTCATTCGGAGGCTGAATTTGAGGGCTAGGCTGGCCCTTGCTCTCTTCATCTATCATTTTATGGCGGTTGGCAAACAACTTTAGTTGCATTACTGCCACCTTCTGGACTGGAGTGTGGATCGGAACAGCTTTACTTATACTCTCATATAAATACCTGTTGCTCTAAAACACCCAAATATTGCTGTAGTAATACTTTTTGTTGCTGTCCATATCCCTTCCTGCTCCAATAACAACAACAACAACAACAACAGGAGTGAGGCACTGAATGAACTGCATCAGCATCTCAGTGAGTAGCAGATGGCCCACCCAGATGCTTTTCTCATCCTAGCGGGTGATTTCAATCATGTAGACATAGAGCTGGGCGATAAAACGATAACGATATGTATTGCGAAATAACTTTTTCTCGATAGAAAAATTAAACTATTGCGATAGACCTCATCTCTCTTGTCCTCTTAAAAAAAAAAAAAAGAACAGCCAATCCAAATTAAGTAGCGCAGAACCGAACCAATCACAGCCGCAGCGTCACGTCACATGACTTGTTACGTACAGCACAAGCGCCAAAGGCGCACACATGTATTTGTTTTTGCAGCCGGGCTGCCCGAGTAATGAAGGAAAGGAGTTTGCCGACTAGAGAAAAATCAACCGAGAGCGTGGCGAAGGTTACGAAAAAAACAGATGATGGTTCCAATGCTGGAGAGATTGTCAAACGGAAGGGCCACAGAAGTTCCGTGAGTGTGAAGGTATTTCGGCTATTTCAAGTCTGACAAAAACAGAGTAGCGCGCACTGTAAATTGTGCCGAAAGCAAGTCTGGATATACAATAAAGCGGTGCATGCTCAATCTCTGACTGAAAGCGCTGATTCGTCATTCGGCTTTTGTCAGACTAAAGTAACTGTTAAAACTGTTTGAAAAGCTAAGCTATACAACAAGGAGAGATTGATGCTACGTCCACACGCATGCCGGGTATTTTGAAAACGCAGATTTTTCTATGCGTTTGCACCTTTCGTCCACACGTAAAGCGGGTTTTCAGTCACTGAAAGCGGAGATTTCTAAAAACGCCTGCCAGGGTGGATATTTTCGAAAACTCCGTTTTGCATTTACGTGTGGGACGAGAAAACGGAGAAAACGCAGCGTCAAAGATGTGCGCCTTTTTGACGTCACACTGTGCGCCACGTTATTGTTTCGGTGAAATGAATTTCTACAATACTGTTACTGTTAATTGTACTCTCTGCAGTGTTTAAATGCTTACATATACACACATAGTTACTGTCCCTCCACACATACGACTCGGTTCTGTTTCTATGCCCCATCTTTGTTTACTATTTCCTACCGAGGCTTCTAGACTTCTGATTGGCCAACATTTCTACACGGTTAGGAATATATCGCCACCTGCTGCTTTGGCATGTTCCTAGCAGCGTTTTCCTTCATTTCTGCGTTTACGTGTGGGACGGGATTATTTTTAAAAGCAAAACGGAAAATCTCCGTTTTCAAAAATACCCGTATGCGTGTGGGACGTAGCCTGAGAATTTCCTTTTAGTTCTCAGTTTATTTGATATTGACAAAAGTTAGTCAATTTTGTCTGTTCTTCTGTAAAACGACCTAAGATTTATTTTAGAATTAAAATTTTGTTTCTAAGTGGAATTGACAATTTAGTGGTCTGTTTTGTTTGTTCTGCTTTGAAACTTAAACGCTTTAGCGGCTGCCTTTTGTGTAGTTTACAATATTTGGCTTTATCTGAAACTGAAGTCTCATGTTCCTTAAGTACATCTACCCTGTTGAACTTATTATGGGAAATAAATATTTTAATTAAAACAAGCTGCTAATTATTTCACATTTTACTTGTGAGCAACGGCACATTTAAATCTTACAAATATAGTTATTTGGCTTATATCGTGATATATATCGTTATCGCCTGAAATGGAAAAAGCATATCGTGATATGAAAAAATCTTATATCGCCCAGCTCTATGTAGACCCAAAGACTGTGTTTCCCAAACTGCATAAATACATTAAGTTTCCTACATGGAGAAACAACAAAGCCCTCCCCTCCCCCACCTTGGTGCCTTTGATCACACCACTGTTATGCTAATGCCAGCATACAGACCCTTGTTCAAAGTCACCAAACCAGTTTGTAAGCAGCTACATGTGTGACCAAAAGGGCCCTCAGAGGCACTGCAAGACTATTTTTCCACCCAACACGTTCTCATTCCTTAAGCATAATATTGTTTGGAGAACTGTTTGGACTCAATCTACACGTTTGTTCATTTTACTTAAATCGCTTTGGAAAACACTATTTAACATCATTAAAGTGCTGGTTAAGGACAGAGAATCTTCACATAGAATGTGCCTGCAGTTAAACACTATAACTAATTACCTCCCCCAGCATCCTAGATGTGTGTGTGTGTAGCAAATGGACTGTGTTGTTGGGGTCCACTCTGGCTTGTGCTCCACAAATAGAGAACATTTCATTTATCATAGAAGCTACCGGACAAACATTTATTCTGCAACCTAGACATCCACATTACTCACACTCTCACATAACATATATATAGGGCCTTGGGGGTGGGCACATTTTACAGCATCCAGAGGATGGTCGGTGTATTCCAACCCACCTCTGACACTGGTGCCCTACCCTCAATTTTAATGCATATAGACACTGAGGGTTTCGGGAGGAGCCGTGCTGCTCTCTGGCAGGAAGCACCATGCCCTCCTGTGTTTTAAATGCACTTTAGAACAGCACACAGCAACACTACATATGAGCGGGCGGAGGGAGGTTTGGGGTCTTCACTCACCCCGGTTTTGTTAGCCATCAGGGCTGGGGGGCTGGGAGGAGCTGCTGGCCGTCAGATTGGGGTCTGGGATGCGGGGCCTCCCTGCTACTGCAGATAATGGGGCGGTCCGCTTGCCTCCACCCCAGAGAGAAGGGTTACACCTCCTGGGTCTAGGTGCGGCTTGCCCCTCTGGGGGCGGGGGTACCTGGACCTAGGATATAGAGTATGTTTGGGGAGTGCGATTGTCTCTGCAGTGTCTGTTTGTGTCTGTCTACACGTTGGGTAAGTGCCAAGTATTTGGTTGTGTATATGGGGTGGGAATGCACGTTTGAGTCTGCATGCGCCTGTTCGTCTGTATCTATATGTCAGGTTTGGTCTTAGACTCGACCTCTCTGGGAACATCTCAGGCCCTCCAAAGTATGGAGGCCTATCTCCCCTCACCACACACCCCTGCCGGTGGCTGATGCCCTCAGACGTTGGTGTGCTGGTGGTTCTTGTCGACTGGGGCTGGGCGCTCATGTATGTGTACGGGCTCACTCCTGGTGGCCGATTGGCGGGGGCCTGGTGCCTGTGGCCCGGCTGGGCCCCTTCTGGGGATGGGGTGCCCTCAGGCCTCTGGCCTCTGGGCCTGAAGCTCGGTCCTCTCCGGCGCAGCTGGCTGCCGGCAGAGCCCGCGGGCACGCCACTGCAACCCCCTCTGGCCTCTGCTCCGTGGCTGCTGGGTGACCTCTCGTTTGGGGCTCTACTCAGCTCTTCCCAGGAGGGTGGCACGGTTCCCCCCCTTTGGTGGTCCTCCTTGGGTCCTCATACTCTGGGGCCTAGATCTCCTCCAAACCTGCTTCATGCCCTGGGGGACGGGGCTATGGCTCCCCACACTCCCTAGCAGATCGTTACATGGAGAAACCTTTGGAATACAAGCGTGCTTATCCACACAGGTGTACACACGGGTGTTCACAGACACAAACTACACCTTTCTTGGCTGCTGCCTCAAAGCACATTGTGTGCTGTCGATCTTGCGTGCTGCACAATAGCATTTGATATTTAGTATCTACTGTTATCTACTGCTAACTAGTTTATTGTGATGGTGCTGTATTTATTATGTTGCTGTTTTTTTTTTTTTTTTTTTTTCTCTTCTGTTTCTTATCTCCATACAGTTGCATTATTAAGGTGCTGGGTGAAAGAGTAAGTCCTCAACTCCTGAAACATGCAGCAGGTTCAGTTTGATGTAACATATGTGTGCGTTTTTTCTCTCTGTTTTTGATGCAAATACCTTAATAGTAAAACTTAGTTTTTAAGTTTACTCATAAAAATTATGTCCCTCCAACTACTTTTTCCACATTATTCAAAGCTATTTTTAAGTGTTATGTAATTAATTACAGTAATTATGAAAACTATTTATATAAAACTAAGTTAATCATTTAATATATTAAGTTGCTGCTTGTTAGGTCTAATTGTTGAATGTTGCCATTGTGTTTCTTAAATTTGTACAGTCTTATTTCAAGAAGTATTATCAAAGCCATTCCTTTTATCCTTTGTGTTGGGGGAGGTTTTATTGTAGATACATCCTATCTGAAAGATCTGTTTCTTGTGTTGTAAGCTTCCTGCTTTTATGACCCTTTTGGTCATCAGCAGGTCACACAAACGCACCCCCCAAAACACACAACACACACACACACACACACACACACACACACACACACACACACACACACACACACACGCAAACACACACACACACACACACACTGACAACAACACCTACAGACACGTCTGTGACTGCGATGAACACCTGAGTGTAAGACGAGGACTGAATATGATACAGTAACAGTCAAACATGAATGTGTGTAACAGCATGATTATGTGTTATACATATATCAGAAATATGTGACATTTAACAGTCAAATCTCTCTGAACATGAAACCAGTGTTAAACCATTTCAGTCTCAGTGTTACTGAAACATCTCCAACAGCATCACTGACACAGACAGTTGGAGCAGTTACAGTCAAATCATTGATCAGTGTTTTTATAACATGAGCTGCTCTCTTTCTCTTATTGTAGGTCTTTAGCTAACAACATCAAGTGTCTTCATATGACTGTTGTCTAATGTTCACATGTAGATAACACCACCTGCACCACCCTGTTCCACAGCACAGCCCTCTCATGTAGGCTTGGCTGCAGCACATATTAGCAGCTGCAGTGACATCAGCTTTCTGTGCAGAACTAGACAGGAGATCCGCTCCATAGTGTCATCACATCTACAGACTGTTACATATTCTCACCTGCTAATAAGAAGCTGCACACAGCTCCAAGATTAACAGACTGAAGGAAATACAAATGAAAATTACAGTAAACTGAAATCTTGGAAACACAACATGAAACAGCTGGGAAATATGTTCATGTTGCATAAAACATGTGTTGCATTACAGATATTTATATGATCCATATTTAAGGTGGATGGGCTCATCCAGCCACTCTCACACCATCATATCAGCATCCTGGGTTAGTGTCTTGGTCTCAGGTCACAACATCAGCACAGTCTTGGCTTGGCTGAGGTAGCTGAGTGGTTCTTGTTGTCCCTGACAGCTGCAGGGACAGTGCCATCAGCCATGCAGCAGCACAATGACTGCTCACAGTCAGTGTGGCTCAGTCTACTGTAAACATTGTCCTAAAGTGGTGGCAAAGTGGCTGCAAGCTGGCTGCACATGCACTGTGTCCAGTACTCCCAGTACGTGCACCTGCAGATGATATCCACAAAGCTCTGAGTGTCACAGAGTGGGCCTGTGCTCAGCTCACTCTGCTGGTCAGCTGGGCTCCGCCCTTGGCCCACGCACCTGCCGTGAATCTACCTGATGACCTGGACTCCTGGGCTATTTAAGCTGAGGCTCAGAGGCTACTTTGCTGGGTGGTGGACTTACTCTCGTCAGTACAGCCCCGATAAACCCCGTTTGTCGTGTGATTACTCTGTTTATGCTCACCGCAGTTCTCTTGTGCTCAGGTTCTCGCACTCGTCCGTGTCCCCGATCTGTTTCCCTGGTGGCGTGGAGTGAGAGTGAGAGTGAGTGTGCTGGAAACAAATACGAGAGGAGCGAGTGAGCGGAGCGAGTGTTGGACTTTGTCCCTTTTCCCCTGGACCATTGCACATCCTGCCCTGTACACGTGGGGTTTGTAAATAAATGTACGACTGCTGTTCTAGTTCAGCTGCTCTGCGCCTGCTGACAGCTGCAGTTATTATATGACATTTTATTATTGTATTATCCATCCATTCACCTCTACTGTTCCTCCATCACATCACACAGTCAGCATAAATATGTTTTTAATGAATGATGAAAGTGGGATGAATTTAATGAGCCTTGTTGAGAGAGGTGGGACAGAGAGAGACAGAAGTCCCCCCCTCACCTCTTATTGGCTCTGAGAGAAATAAAAAGGTTTTAACATTTAGGCTGTTGTGTTTACAATGATATGAAGTGCTGTTAGTAAATCATCTTCATTCTGAATCAGAAGTTTAATGTTGAATGAGAATAATTGACATGATTTAAATGTGTAGATGTTGTGTGTGTAGACTCAGCTTTGAGAGATTAGTGTGTGTGTGTGTGTGTGTGTGTGTGTGTGTGTGTGTGTGTGTGTGTGTGTGTGTGTGGCGGCAGGAATGTTGGAAGATAAGAAATGTGCCAGAACTCCATCCTGATAAAAGACATTAAGAGTTAACAATAGAGTCATAATTCATATGTGATTGTGCTGATAGTTAATCCTGCTTAACTGACTGAAACTGTTTAGAATACAATCAGGTAGAAGTTTAACCAAAGCAACCAATAAGAAACTATGATAATAACTCTGTAGGCCCCACACTGAGAGTCTGTGTGGAAAGGATGGAGGAGCCACTAATCTAACATTAACATGGAAATCAAATCAATTATACTGAATATATTTGTTTCTGGGAAGAAAGTTTTCCTGTGTGTTTGAATCAAAAAGACATTATGTGGATGTTGATGTGAAAATGAGCTGATGGTGAATCTAACTGAAGATGAACTGCATGGGTTGATGCTTCATAAAGTGAAGTATATTCATATGCAGCCAAATGTTCATGATGGAATTTTCTATGTTAAGAAGAAAAGAAGAAAATGAAATGAAGCGATTTTGAAGCTAAAAGTCAGACACAGAGAGGATGAACGTTTATGGTTAGTTGCTCGAGTTCTTGCGATGAGCAGAGACGTCATCTGAAGACTCGTCCCGTGAGTCCACAGTTTGACAGAAATTCATAGAAATTCTATCAGGATAAGATAGAAGATCTTTATTGTCACTGTTACCAGAACAATGAGGAGTTTCTCTCCATTGACAGCTTGTATCTGTTTACATTCAGATTCTCAGGATAATAGAAGAAGATAAATAAAGATAAGAACAAGTTTCAGAGGTACCTACACAGGGAATGTGTGTAATGCACAATAAATGAAGTAAACAAAAGGATCTGCACAAGTTCTATACAGAAACAAATCTATAGATATATCTGCAGGTGTAAAGAGGAGGATCAGGTCAGTATAAGGTGCTCTGTGATTGGTGGGATTGCACATTGAGTAAGCGGTAGGAATGCTGGTTGCTGCTGTAAAAGAACACAGTTCTATAAATAGAGGCAGGAATTCTACTGTAATGAATACTGGTTAGAAATAAATCTAGTGCAAGTGTCCATGAGTGTTAACAGCACAGTTAACCTTCAGTCAGGGTGGAGGTAGAAACTTCTGCTGAGTCTGTTTGTCTTTGTTGGACCTGTAGAGTTTACCAGAGGGAAGGTGGGAAAGTGAGTGTCCAGGGTGGAGGGGTCCTTGATGATGATGCTTCCTGCTGAAGGCTGCCAGTATAGAGGGGGGTCAGTGAAGTGCTGATTGGCCGCTCTGCTGCCCTCACCACGCGCTGCAGTTTCCTCTTGTCCTCCACAGTGCAGCAGTTGAAGCAGAGGGTGCAGCAGGAGGTCAGAAGGCTCTCGATGGTGGAGCAGTATAAATTAATTAGCAGGCTTTGGGGCTTGACATTGCTTCCTGAGGAAGTGCAGCCTTTGTTGTGCTTTCCCTACCTGGTGGGAAATGTTTGTGGACCAGGTAAGGTCGGCCGAGATGTGGACTCCGAGCAACCTGAAGCTCTCCACCCTTTCTACCTCCTCCATCAATGTAGAGGGTGGAGTGCTCAGATGGCTTTGTTCTGCTGAAGTCGATTATCATGTCCTTGGTCTTGGCTGTGTTCAGATGCAGGTTGTTGTCGTCACACCATTGCTTCAGATGCTGAACCTCCTCTCTGTAGCTGAATCATCGTTGTTGTCCATCAGTCCTATGATGGTGGTGTCATCAGCACATTTATAATGGTGTTACTGGTGTGGACTGGAGAACAGTCATGGGAGAAAAGTGAGTATAAGAGGGGACTGAGGACACACGTTCAGAGTGAGGGTGGAGGAGGTGTGGCTCCCATCCTGACGTTCTGGGGTGCGTTGCTCAGGAAGTCCAGTATCCAGCTGCACAGTGAGCTGCTGGGTCCTAAGTTGCTGAGTTTATGAACAAGTTTGTGGGCTTGAACTGTGTTGAAGGTAAAGTCCACAAACAGCATTCTCACGTACGTGTTTCCTACTGTCCAGATGTGTGAGGGTTGTGTGAAGAGCTGTAATGATGGCGTCCTCTGTCCACCTGTTTGCCTTCTACAGACTGTAGCAGTGACAGGTTGAAGATGGTGGTGAAACCTCTGCTAGTTGGTCTGCACATGCTTTAAGCTCTCCACCGGCTGCACCGTCAGCACCAGCTGCTTTCCTCGCATAGACTCAGTGTGGCTCTGACCTGATGCTGCTCCAGCTGGATGGGGGCGTCGTCCCTCTCTGTAACGCAGGATAGGTGTTGGTGTCACTGTTTTGTTGGTCAAAGCGGGCAAAGAACTGCTTCATGGTGTCAGGTGAGGTGATGTGCGGGAGTTTGTTTGTGTGCGATTGTCCTTGTAGCCAGTGAGTGTCTTGATCCCTGCCACATGTTTCTGGAGTGGTTTGTGTTAAAGTGTTCCTCGATGCGCTGTTTGAATCTGCGTTTGGATTCTTTGATGCCTTTAGATCAGACGCCTCTTTGTAGGTTTGTTGTCTCCTGATCTGAAGGCGCTGCTCTCAGTAGAGCTTGCACCTCACTGTTGAGCCATGGCTTCTGCTTTGGGAACACTTTGTCTTTGTTGTTGTTACACTCTCAGTGCAGATGTATGAGAGTACAGCAGATGTGTGGCCCTCCAAGTCTGTTCCTTCTGTGAATACACTCCAGACCGTATTGTCCAAACAGTCCTGCAGGGCTGTGGTGGATCCACAGTCTAGTGTGGACTGTGTTACTTCTGGGTCTCAGAGACAAGGTTTGGATTTCTACTATTCTACTATTTCCCGGTCCGGATGGGCCTGGGCCCCCCTTTCCCTGGCGGGTTGCACAGCATGGGGGTGCCTACTGGGGTCAGCGGGGGAGCTGGCCCCAGGGAGGGGTCACTGCCCTCCTTCCTTCCCTCCCCATCTCCAGCGGCCTCCCTCTTCCCGCTCCACCACAATCACCCACACATGCAGGGCCTTGGGGTGGGGTGTGTCACCAGGGTGCAGAGGAGACATCCCCCCCTCTGTCCCCTTCTGGCTGCCTCTGCCTCAATTTTATCCCACAACTTAGACATTCACATTACTCACACTCTCATTACACATACATATAGGATCTTGGGGGTGGGCACGCTACACGGATTCCAAACTACCATCAGGGTGTACACCTCACCCCTGGCGTCGTTGCCCACCTCTCAATTTTAAATACACGTAGACATTGAGGGCTAGCAGGAGGGGCTATACGCTTACCTGCTGCTCTGGCAGGTGGCTCCATGCCCTCCTGGGTTTTAAATGCACCTTAGAACACACATACATCAACAGTACATATGAGCGGGTGGAGGGAGGTTTGGAGTCTTCCTACACCCCGTTCTCTTGCCTGCTGGGGGGGGCTAGGAGGAGGAGTTGGCCGTCCGACTGGGGTCTGGTGTATGGGGCCTCCCTGCTGCTGCGGAGTCGGGCCGGTCTGCTTCTCCCCACCGCAGGGAAAAGGGTAACACCACCTGGGTCTGGGTGCAGTTTCCCCCTCCAGGGGCAAGGGTACCTAGACTCGGGGCTTAGAGTACGCTTGGGGAGTGTGATTGTGTGTACAGCGTCTCTCTATGTCTGTCTCCACGTTGGGTGAGTGTTGAGCAATTGTATATGAGAGCATGAGGGTGGGAATGGATGTTTGTATCTGTGTGTGCCTGTATGTCTGTGTCTATATGTCAGGTTGGGTATCAGACGCCACCTCTCTGGGGACATCTCAGGCCCTCCAAGGTTTGGAGGCCCATCTCCCCCCACCACTTCCCCTGCCGGTGGCGGACGCCCTCAGACATCGGTGCGTTGGTGGTTCTCTGTCTCCGGGGGTGGGCGCCCAGGTACCCACCGGCTCACTCCTTGGCGTCTGCTTATTGGGGCCTGGAGCCTGGGGCTCGCTCTGGCCACTTTGGGGATGGGGTGCCCTCGGCCTCACGGCCCGGGGCTCGGCCACTCAGGCACAGCTGGCTGCCGGCGGAGCTCACGGGCACGTCACTGCAACCCCCTGGCTTCTGCTCCCGGCTGCTGAGTGACCCCTCATCTGGGACTCTCCTCAGCTCTTTCTGGGATAGCGCGGCTGCCCTCTGTTGGTCTTCCTTGGTCTCTTGTGTTCTGGGGCCTCTGGATGTCTGGAGTCTTGATCTCCTCCATACCTGCTTCATGCCCTGGAGGTCGGGGCAGTGGCCCCCACACCCTCTAGCAGATCATTACATGAAGGAACCTTTTAAAAAACAAGCGCGTTCATGCTCACAGGTGCACACACGGGTGATCACACACACAAACTACACCCTTTTTGGCTCCTACCTCAAAGCACACTGTGCGCTGTCGATCTCACGTGCTGCACAATAATGTTTAATATTTAGTATTTACTGTCATATTCCCATATATCATTGTGATGTTGTTTATTACTCTCGTTTTCTTCTGCTTGCTTTCTTTTTTTTCTTTCTCAACAGGTGATCCAGGTGATCGATATATGTATTTTTTTGTCTGCTTATTCTGTTGGTTTTGTTTTTGCCCTTTTCCCCGTCCCTCTTCTCAGGTTTTTTTTTCCC
This sequence comes from Oreochromis aureus, assembly GCF_013358895.1. Taxonomy (NCBI): domain Eukaryota; kingdom Metazoa; phylum Chordata; class Actinopteri; order Cichliformes; family Cichlidae; genus Oreochromis; species Oreochromis aureus. Next base: position 111,514,000 of record NC_052944.1, on the reverse strand, counting down.
TCTTTCTTTCTCCACGTTCTCTCCTCCAGTCAAGTCTGTCCCGTATTCAGCAAGTGAAAATAAAATAAACAATAAAAAGTTGAATCAAATGGACCATTACGGCAAGGCTGGGATGGTCCATTTGGTAAAGTAAATCCGTTGGGCATCTTTCTTCGCCTTTAGACAATAATTCTGATGGCAAAAGAACCAAACGGGACAGGTTAAAAAAAAAAAAAAAAAAAAAAAAAAGGTTTGGATTTCTGAGGATGTTTCTTGGGGGTCTAGTTTTGGTTCTGCATTCTTCATCGTCATTTCACTTATTTCTTGGTGTTCACATCTCATTTATTTCCCTTTCCTTATACAACTGTTAGTTCATGCTGGTTTAAATGAGTCCTAAACTTCATTGTATGTGACATTAAACATCTTAAATGTAACTTTCTGTAGCAAAGAAAGCTGCAGGAGCCCAGGTTTCATCTTCACACACATCAGGAGCAGCTGCTCCATCACAAACACCACAGAAGAAGAACAACACTGGATCAGATTTAATGTAACCGGCTGTTTTATCTGGATTTATCTGACAGGGACAGAGTTCATGTTCATGGACATCAGGATAAAAACAGAAGATGAAACCTGCCAGATTTGAGCTGCTCATGTGTCGTCCCTGGGCAGGTCACATGACTCTATCCAACACACAAAGACACACAGACACACAAGAAAAGCCAGAGAAACAAAGACAAATCCAAACAATCCATCATACTGAGTTAAAGTGATCACAGGTCTGCTTTGTTGGAGCCTTCAAAGTGTCACATGTGGACTTATTACTACCACTGAAGGCCACGTCCCTCTGGTCATGTGATCATGTGGTTTGTAGGAACCCTCCTCTTCCTCAGAGGATCCACCTGCGCTTCCTCTCCTCCACCTGTTACAGTGAGGGAACGTCCTCCATGATGGAGGAGCTGCTGGAAAGTGCTGAGAGTTTCCTCCAGAGTGAGACCTCTGTCACAGTTCAGAGGATCTACGGCAGCAGAGACCTTCATGGACACTAAAAGTCTCAAACACACAACATCACACTGACTCCACTCTGACGTCACTGATCAATAATCAAACAGATCAAACTGATTGATCAGCCATCAGAGGATCAATGGAGCTGCTTCTGTTCCTGATGTTTGATCCTGGACCTGAACCGTCCCTGCAGAGGAGACACGACAGCTTCACACAGAAACACAATAAAATAATAAGTGAAAGCAGAGAGAACCAAGTGAAAGTGAACAAACAGCTGTAACTGTGAGCAGCACGATTCTCCATCCATGATGTTTCCTGGCTCCAGGCCACACAGCTGTATCTGTCTGTGGGGCGTTTAAGGGTCAGGCTGAACTGTCCGCTTTTCACACGCTCGTCTTTCTTTCACTCTGTGATGCTGCTCCTGTTTGTCAGGCTTCTCAGGACGGTGCCACCACTCCACCTGAGTGTCCTCAGGCAGCCGGACAGACTCCGCCCCCTCCTCCACCTGACACTCTGAGAGAACAGCAAACACAGCATGAGGTGTACAGACAGCAGCAGGTTTCAGAGGTGTAGAGAAAGCTGAAGCCGATCAGAGCAGAGGACGGAGGCCACGTCCACACTGATACGTTTTCCTTCTAAAAGCTTCTTTTTCTCTCCGTTTTGGCCTCCACACTGAGACGGCGTCTTTGGTCCAGGAAAACTGAGCTTTTTGAAAAGGCAGTTTTCATGTTGCAATCTGGACTGCAGACTGCAAAAACTGAGCCCTTTGAAAACAACGACGCATTTTAGTCATATGATGCAGTCATGTGACCAATTAAACTAAGTGGGTGGACGGCATTATACAGCAGTTCTTTTGTTTGCTCTCAGTTTTGACAGATTAAAGATTAATATCAGTTTATACCTGCTGCAGAGCTCCAGATAAAACTTTTCCTCCACATTTGGCAGCGAAGCTTCAAAGAGCCTGAAAGTAAATAAACGGCTCATGGAAATGACTTTCTGTGTGAGGCTTCAGTGTTAGTGGAGCCGCTAAAAGTGCTGGATCTAAATCTGCACCTCAAAGTGCGTTCACATACAAGTAGAAGGGGAGTGAGTGGGTCAGCGCTCAGGGCACAGACACTAAGTTGGCCTTAAACACACCATTTATTTCCATGGAAACAGACACAACCAGAGTTACAGTTTAAATCCCCTATACAATAAAAAGAGTCTCAACACGCTAAAAACCCTGCCGGCAGAAATAACTCTACACTGTCAACACAAAGGCTAAACAAATGTTTCCATATGCTAAAATTCCCATAATGCCACAGTCCAGCCACACGCGGGCAGATGTTCCTTATCTGAGACAGGAGAGGAATTTCTCTTCTGGGATGGAAACCACGCCGGCCACACTGTAAAAACGATAACTAGTAATTGTTGATTTGAGTAAAGTTTTCAAATTAAACTGACTTAGAAATAAAACTTTCCATTTACAACCTAAAATAGCTTGTCTGCCCAACAAATTTCTTCCATTGTTGTCCTAACTAAGATTTTCTAGCGAGCATAACAAAGATTATCAACTTTTGAGTAGATTTTTTGAGTCGAGTTGGGAACCGGTGGGAAACCCCGTAGGTGACTGGCACACGTCGTGGTCTGAATAAGTTTGAACTAGACCAAACGAGTCTGAGCAGACTGTGTGATAGTGGTTTGTCGATGTGTTCTGAACTGAAAACCTGCTAAGAAACTTTGAACAAACGTGGCCAAAGTTGGATGAAAATTAAAATTTTTCGACCATTACGGATTTTACCTGGTCTGAAGTTGGAGTGTATTATTTGACCATTTTTTTGGACAGGTGCGGGAGCTGCCGGCCATTTGCCCTAGCAGGTAAGCTAATGACATCTGTTATTAGGATTTTCTACAAGCGCTAGGCTGCATCCTCCTGAGGATCCAGGAGGGTGGAACGAGTAAAGCACTGAAAAAAAGCCAAACAATAACATGTTTAAGTCATCTAAGGGACTTATATATCATGTTTAAGCTAGCGAAGGAGGACGCGGGGGTTGAAAATGATATGCCAGGAGTTCGCTGTTCTCGCTGCTCTAGCAAGCCTTGAATCCCTAGCTAGCTATCGAGCTGGTGGTAACAGGCGTCTCCAGCGTAGAAGCATTTTTGCAAAAATGTGTTGTCTTAATAAACTGAGCAGATATATGAAATTTACACAGCTACATTCTCGCCTGAAAATACCTTAAAAGTTTACTTTGTGACCCAGAAAGAGTAATAAGAGTAATATTAAAACTAAGTGGCTGCCGCCATTGTTTGAAACTAGAATCGGCTGGGCCGCTATGAATTCTGGCATAGGGTGGGCCACGAAGGATACACCTGACCCATCCTTCAAAGCTGTGGAAAGTATTGTATTGTTTTGAGAGCCTTTTTGTTGGTGGAGTATTGATTTTATGTACAATTCCACGGGTGAGACGCGATCTGTACGGTCCGACTTTGCACATGCGCAGTAAGGATCGGGAGTCCGATCCGTAATTTTTTTTTTTCTCGGTTTTTTTTCTACATTATATTGAAATGTTTCATTATTGCAAACATTTTCTCTCAGGCGGAGAGAGGTCGTGGAGTGTCAGCCTATGGTATCTGAGGTCCAGGAGAGATGACCTGCGCTGTTTTCCTCTGAGGAGGTAAGACTGTCCTAATTTATTTATAATTTAATTATTATTCAAATTGGGCATGATTTATACTTATATTGAAGCAGTACGGTATTTGCTGGGGTAATGCATTGGCCAACTTTATTATCTTGTGCTACCACTCCAGTCAAGGCCCTTGCCAGTGTTATATTGAAATCCTTACCCTGAACATTTCTGCCAGTACAAAAGTCCCCATGCTAAATCGAAATTGTGAAACAGAAAGGCAATCTCATAATTTTGACTTAGCATGTATTTTTTTTCTTTTTGTGCTAGAAATAGGACTTCTATAGTCTGAGATTGTTGGGAAAGAATACTAAGGCAGGTCACAGAATCTGATTGGTCACAGATTTTGGTGCAACTTAGAACATAATATGTATTTTCATATTGATACTGGGTTTTGTGGGGGTGTTTCTATTCCTGTGCAAAAGGCGTATTCATGAGAGTTTTTTTGAAGTAGGTAGGTTTTGCTGTTGATGACACAGTCAGGCATATAACATGGTGCAGACTGTCCAAGACAGCTACCCAGGAATTTTCTGTGCTGAATAAATGACAATATTTTGGTGAATGTATTGTTTAGATATCTGAAAATTTCATCGGATCACAAGCAAAGACCTCCTGGGGACCTTCAATGCATCCCTTGACAAAGTTGTGCCTGGCCTGCTGAAACTGTACTGGTCTAAGAAGGGAGTTCTTGGTGAGGAGATGGAAGACTTCCTGGATAAACTTGATGAACAGGTGAGTGAAGTGCTCCTTTATCTGACATTTTTAGAAGAGAGTATACTTTTCTCTTAACAGAAACTGAAAAAGATGTTGGCTTCAAACAAAACACATCAGTGGATATGTCAGTAAAAATGAATGTCATGAGTCATTGCTTTGTTCTTATTTGGCAGTATTTTATTTAATTTGTAAAACGAAAGTAAAATTGTTAACATGGTGTTGTTGTTGTTTTTTTTTGGGGGGTGTACGTTTTGCGTGTTGCTGGGTCTGACCTGTGCTTTACTTTCATTACTATGAGAGTTCTGATTTTGCATTGTGTATAGTACACCATGTTACTTCACTAATTGAAATTCTTGTTTTCCACTGAATACTCTTTAGACATCCAACACTGTGTCCAACGGGCACTGAGAGGCCTGCCCATTTTCCTCAAGAGAAGATGCAACAGAGGTTTTCCTGAAGTGCTTAGTAAGTACAAAAAAGTAATGCAAGTAAAACTAATTGCTATGAGATGTTTTTAAAGGATGAGTTTATCCAAAATGGAAATGTACACTTTCTCAGTGCAGTCCAGATAATTTTATAGTGGGGATTGCAGTTGTCATAACTCTCACTCTTTTTTTTTCTGCTGAGCAGCAGCTGGGCATTGTTAGTGGTTGTTCCATAGCAGAAAATATTTTTGTGCAAAACTCACAAGGTGGCATTAATTAAAAGAAAATAAGCTTTTTCTTCTTAAAACCTCCATGGGTCAAACGACCAGCATGGTATAGAGGTTAAAGTTAAAATCTTTAGAAATTTGTTTTGTCTTTAGTTTTTCTTAGCTTTCAATAATTCATATTTTACTTTTCTTCAGGACACTGACATTTTGGAACCAGTGTTGAACGGTGCATCAGTTGCCATCCTCACCATCCTACAAGATGACGATGCTGATACGTCTGTGCGAGAACATGCAGTTGTGTTGGAAGGGGACATTGTGCTACATAACATTCCAGATCTCTCTACTGCCCTGGCACACCTCTTTGGCCTTCTGTATGCCCTCAACATTGATTATCCAAAGCAGATGAGTTTTACCTTTGAAGCAATTCAGGCCATCTTATTTTGGCCTGGTGGGACAATATGAAGGTGAAGTGGATAAATCATTATTCGAAATGTAAATTTTAGTCAGATGAATCTGTATTGTTGAGAATATATGGTGAAAATTTGTCTTGTAGTATTTTAAAAGATTTGTTATAGTGTTAGTTTCCTCTTCATTGATGGTAACATTTCTAATACCTTTTAACTTCCATAGTTCATCATAGTAAGCCTGTGTAAAATGTCAATGTCTGGGTGCATAGGCAATCGTTTGTGGCACTACCCTATTTAATGTGCAATAGTTATGTTCAGCTTTTACAAGACGGTCAGGGTGTGTGTGCATGAATTATTAAGTTGCTGGACACTTTTCTTTTTGGTTCTGGACTCTAGAATTTTAACGTCTCTGCTGGGGTGCTCAAAGCACCCAAAAGAAACTGGCAACACGTTTTTGTTTGTTTGTTATTTCTTTTCTTTCTTTCTTTTTGTTTTTTTAACAGAAATTCACCCTACTACCCATGACATTCTGAAATGTACTGAAAAGACTGTTGAACAAAATAAATAAGCTTTTAGATAACATTGAATTGTGCTTTGTTTTATTCTATATCTATTTATTAAGTGTTTTTCAAGTATAATAAAACATACATTTTCCTTTGTTTATATAGGTAAATTTTCAACTCACTGGAGTAAGAACTGTATGATTACTCAACAAGAATATCTGTGTTTGGTGAAGGCAGAAATACATGGCATTGAAACCAGAATTTCTTCGTTAGACTTCCAGGATTATCCTAATTAGGTGAACAAGAAGATCCAAGTTGGCAGAACTTGTAAATCTTAGTTGAGTCAACAACAGTTGGCAAAAGTTGAGAAAACTCAAAAATCTCTTGCATCATGTTGCCTTGAAATTTTACGTTTTCTCAACATTTTCTTTTTTACAATGCAGAAGAACAAGGGGCGGGGCTCCTGTCGCAGACCTGTCTCCTCCTGACAGCGCGTCACAGTCCCGCCCCACTCCACACCTGAACACGGCCTCCGTCATAGCACCGCCAGATGCGGGCAGAGGGACACCCCTGCCCTGCTGTGGATTGCATCACCTCCCACTATGCTGGCTTGCGCGCGTTTCTTTTCCTCCTGCTCGCCTTTCGTGCGTCGCCTTCCCATCTCTGCACTCAGTATCCCCTTTAACAGGTCAGCCTGGCGGCTGATAGGCCGCCTCGGGGAACGCCCCCACCTCCACAGGTGCTACTATTGTGCGCTTAGTCCACAGTGGATTAAAAGAATATTGTGCAACAACACTAAAACACACAATATCAGGATAAAACCTGATATTTAAATAAACAAACATAAATATGACAATAAAATCATGCAGGTAAAACCAACACTATGCACCAATGCACAGTCTGATCAAACTGTGTGACATCAGCATGTTTCAGACAGCTGTGACATTAAAGATCTAATCAAACTAATAATGAATCACTTTGTTTGTGCAGCAGGAAATGTTCAGGAGCTCGTCTCTTCCTTCCAGCTGCTCTGATGGATCAATAAACCTGTGATCATGTTGTAAAGTGAAGGCTGTTTGTTTCTGCACTGTGTGAACTTGACACACACACTGAGTCAGTTTCTGGAGCATCCAGCACACAGTCTGACTGCAGCTCTGCTGGACCTGAGCGATCCCTCTGATCTTCTTCTTTCTAATCCTGTCCATCCTGCTCACCTCCAACCAAACTCTCAGCATCTTCAGCTCTGCCACCTGCAGCTCCTCCTGTCTGTGTGTCTCCATCACAGCAGGTCTCACTGCCATCTCCTCCTCTTCACTCTTACTGCTCTCCTCCTGTCATAAATCAGCCCTGACCTCCTCCTCATCTCTCCTTGTTTGGACTTTCTCTTCTCTGCAGACTCTCCTCCTCACTCTCACTACAGATCAGAACTTTGTCTGCAAACATCAGAGTGTTCATCAGCACTGCAAACGATAAAGGGCTCAGAGCCACCTCTTTGTGAGCCCACTGCCTGAGCCTGTGAGTATTTAGAAAGTAGAAGGACAGAAACTCCAGGTGTGGACGAGGCTCGTTGCATCAAAAACAGCTGCTGCTGTGATTCCTGCTGAAGGGGCTTCAAATAAGTGTCTGAATACTTCAGGAAATATGATGTTAAAGAAATAATCGTTGGGTCTCTGTAAAACTTGTGTGTCTCAGTTTGTTCCTGATGTGTTCCTGACTCGTTCTTTGGTAACTAGTCTGCAGCGTCCTGTAAAGTGCTGCAGACATGTTGGATGAAGAAGAACAGACAGACTGAGCCTCCACAGTCGGCCATGTCTCACACGCTTCCTTTCTTTGGGCCTCAGCATCAGCAACGTGTCTGCGGAGGATGTAGCTTTGAGTGACCACAGCTGCGTCTTTGTTGACCTTCACTTGAGGACGTGCCATTGGATAAATGAGTCTATTTGAAACTTCAGAAACAAAACTCAGATCAGAAAATGGGAGAAATTCAAAGTTTTGTTTGACACAATCAGCTGTTGCGTCTCGAGCTGCCTCACCTATAAATGTGGCTCTAAAGCAGACGGCAACAAAAGTCTGATTTTCTGTAGATCACAGAAATCAATGACAAACCCCCCCAGAGCGTTCTTGTTGTGCAGCTCACTGCTGCTCTACTTTTACACCTGTGACATTTGATGAGAATCAGCCGTCTTCAGCTCCCTCAGAGATTCTCCCCACAAAGCTTTTGCCTTGTAAACCTTTTTAACGCTTTTCTTCAGACTGGAGTGTTCCAGCTTTTTCAAACATGCCGTTGTGGAAGCAAAGCTCAGCAAACCCAGCTTAGATCCAACATGACATCAACATTATAGATCAGTTTCTCTTTCAGGTCAAAGCTTGTTGAGAAGCTGCTTGCTGCCCACCTCACAGCCTGCTTGAAGAAACACCACATCTATGAGCGTTTCCACTCTGGTTTTGGTCAAATGCATCCACTGACACTGCACTACTAACAGTAAGCAGTTATATTGTGATGTCAGCAGATGGTGGAAAATACACAGTCCTGGTCTTGTTGGAGCTCTCCTGCTCTGAACATCTGAAGCTCTCCACCACATGACTGAGCACAACTCAGGGAGGAACATTTACTGAAGCTGCTGCAACATTTCCTGTCAGCACATGTGTGACAGTCAAGGAGCCACCAGAGGACACCTGCTAACAGGGCTGGGTATCCTCACTCATTTCTACAATCATTCACTTTGAATCAGTTTGCCTCAGACAGTCAGAAATATTATCATTCATTTCCATATTTTTATATCTATAAAAGAAAGCTGACACTGTGAGACTTCATCAGAGGTGTGAGCATCACAGCAGAGGCCTTTGTGTCAAAGTCACTGAGGATAAAACAGAAAACATGAAGCAGATTTTCCTGCCTGGCTTTTTATAGCAGATGACCTTAAAAATATTCTGCAGTAGAACAAAAACACATGTGAACATGACCTGATGAAGTGAAGCAAAGTTACAGAGGTTTGATTACAGACACAGCTGAGAGTTTTGCAATTTTGCATCATTTTACAAAGTTTGTTCAGTTTTGAGCAGCAGAAATGAGACTAAGTCAAAAACAACAACAAACCCAGCGGCCGACAGCGCTGTCAACAACGGTAGACTGGTGGGTAACAACAAGCCAATAATGCAGAAAACAGAGATTTTTAGATGAAACTGATCCTGATGCGTCTTTGTGCAGAATCCGTGTTCCTGCTCTCAGTTACTGTTTCAGCTGTTTGATGGTTGTTGAAACTGTGGGAGCTTCAACCTGAGATTCAGGCGTTTCAGGTAAAATACATTTATATTTAAAAATCGATTCAGGATTTTAATGAATCAATATGACGTTATCCAAGCTAGAAACGATTTAATCACTAATCAAAACCCACCCCTACCTGCTAACCATCGGCATTATGGGTAGTGCAGTAGGAGACACTCACCTGACTTAAAATAGTGCCGGAAATGAAATAAAAGACCTCCAGAGACGACGAGAACAAGAACCAGGAGAACCAGGAGAACCAGCAGAACCAGGAGAGCCAGCAGAACCAGCAGAACCAGGAGAACCAGGAGAGCCAGGAGAACCAGCAGAACCAGGAGAACCAGGAGAGCCAGGAGAACCAGGAGAGCCAGGAGAACCAGGAGAACCAGGAGAACCAGCAGAGCCAGGAGAACCAGCAGAGCTGTGGCCCAGGATGGAAATGGTTCTGTAGAGAAACACAAATTGTCAGGTGACCTTTGACTGAATGTAATGAATTAAAGAATCTGCTCAGATTTAAAATGGTGAAGCAAGCATGCTTATTGTGACAATATTAAAAGTTCAGTTTGAGTGATTGTGATCGTCTACAGCAGGGTTTTGGTTTGATGTTGACCTTTGACCTGCAGAGGGACATCTCTCAGTCTAAATGATCTGATGGAGCAGGTGTAGGTGGCGCTGTCAGACAGGTGGAGGTTGGTCAGGTTCAGGCTGAGGTCTCCAGTTTCCAGAGCGTCAGTCTTCATGGATGTTCGGCCGCTGTGACGCTGGTTTGGATCTTTCAGTTCGTCTCCTTGAAGCTGGTGGACGGTTGGAGGACTGAGGGCGGAGCGACTCCACACCACTGTGGGGCTGTCCAGTTCAAAAGTGGGAAACTCACAGGGCAGCAGGACAAACAGCTCTCCCTCATACAGCTCCACAGCCGAGGCATGCTGGGAAACTGAGGACACAGACAGAGTCCATGTGTCACTTTGAGGTCAAACGTGGACACAGCTTCAGTTACAGAATATCAAATATCTACATGTAGAAATAAAATCACTGCAGGTCAAATAAATAAATACAATAAAGAAAGAAATAAGACGTGGTATAAGTGAAAAGTCTGAGTTCAGCTCGTCGGCTCACAGAAACACTGACTTCCTTTTATTAATGAGGCGGAAACTTTATCACTGAGTTTAGTTTGGACAATCCACCAATCACAGAGCTCCATCAGAGACTAGGGCTGTGCGATATGACCAAAATCTCATATCCCGATATTAAGACATCTATCGTCCGATAACGATATAAATCACAAAAATGTAACATTTTCTGTAAATTCTGTGAATGTCGGGCAGCTCGACTTGCGTGAAGTGTTTCCAGCTGGGCGTCGCGTACCTGGAGTCGAGTGTTTTAACTGATGCATGAAACGATACATTTTTAGACATAGGTTGTAACGGCCGCCGTTTCCTTTGTGAGTATTTATTACACAGCGTGCTGTGGGGAAAAGCCTGTTCTAACGTTTGAGTCTAAGGTTTTATTTTTTAGCACCTGACGGCTCTTTTTTGCTTCTCATCCGTAAATACTCTGCATCTTTCACGTGATTCAGTTTATTTTGAAAAGTCTCAACAGGATCTTGAGCTTTATTGTGAAAGGTTTATGTGGAAAATAAACAAGCGGACACGCGATGGTGTTACCGTCGTTGTTGCTAACGACAACGCATAAAAACAGGCGCTTGTCCGTCTGTAGTGTGGTTATATTAAATATAAGAGAAAGAGAGAACTTTAGGAAATTAATATAGCCACTACAGTGACCATCAAAATAATGAAAAAATATTGCTGTAAACAGTTTATTTTGCGACACCACGAAACAAACGATAGCGTAAAATGAAACGATAGACGTTTTTATATCGTCATCCGATACATATCGTTATATCGAACAGCCCTATCAGAGACCTTACAGTAACTACATTCAGCAGCAGAGCTTTGATGGGACTACTCTCCACGACCACTAGATGTCTCCACACTCTGTGCTGACTCCAATGAATGATCAGAGCTGCTGAGCCTGTTTGCAGACCGAGGAGGAGCTCCTGGTGATCCATGTGGGACTAAAAAGCTCTGATAACGTCCATCCAGCAGCTGATAACAGGGACATTTGGTGCCATGTCAGAGCTGCACAGTCAATCATCAGTTTGGCTCTTTAGTTTGAAGAGTTCAAAGCAGCAGCAGGAACTGTCATGACTGTGTGAAGGCAGGCAGGAATGGTGGACCCAAGAGCTGGACTCACGGAGGCCAAGTGAACTCAAAACACACGCCTTTATTGAGGGATTGCACACAGAACAAAAAATGTGTGGTTACATTGTAACCTTGGTTCTCTCTCCACTCCGTTACATATTCCATATGTGCAGGGTATGACCCGCCCTTGGTCGTGGGCGTGTGGACACTTCTTTAAGACACTCCGGCTAGCCCGGCCACACCCCACAGCTCATGCCCTCACGTCCCTGTTAAGGCATGCAGCCCACCCCAAGAGGGAGCCTGAAGGGGCAACCAGAGGGGTGGAGAGATACTCTTGATATGACAGAGAACTAGCTAAACTGGGAAAGCAAAAACTAAGAGGCAGGCAAGTTGGCAAACAGAACACACAGAGTAGTATGAGGGACGAGGCGCAAAGTAAAGCAGGAATTGGACAGACTCAGAGACATGGTACAGACAGAGAACAGAGGAACACAGAACCAAAAAGTCTAAACCCGAACACATAATCAGAATGAACTTGAACAGAAGATCATAATAATAATGATAATAATAATAATAATAATAATAATGATGATAATAATAAGCACAAAATGCTGGGTCAAATGACCCAGGACCATGCCAGGAACATTTGCCATCTGTGTTGCATAATGATCGCTAAAATAAATCTTCAAAGTGAAAGTGGTACAGTGATGATACAGTTTTGTAGACGTGCTTAAATCTTACCTTTTCTAACAGTGCGGGTCCAAACTGACTGAATGTTGGGTCTAAACTCAGACCCCGCTGTATCCAGGACTTATTCCCATGAAAGAAAAACAAGGCAACAGCGATTGATCATTTACTTGCAAGGGAGGCCTCGTCGGTATCTCAGCTCAATACGAATGACCCCGATGATGGCCTCCTCTCGCTGGCTTTTATTGAGAGACAGTTCACACAAAACACAGCAAAGCAACGCCCACATGCTTCTAAGGCATTGTATGTATGTATATGTGTGAAGCTTCTATATGTAAGTAGGTGTGTGTGTGTGTGTGTGTGTGTGTGTGTGTGTGTGTGTGGCAGACCTCCTGCTGACCAAAGGGTCGTAACCGCAGGAAGCTTACATCAAAAGAAGTAGATCCTCCAGATAGGATGTATCTGCAATAAAACATTACAGCCCCCTACCCAGAACCCCGAGAATCTGGGGGAAGGACAGTGGAATCCTTTCATCAGAGTTGGCAAGCATAAAAATGACAAACATTTAACAATCCACTCTAACACTGAAGTTCTTTTTTTTTTTCGCGTAAGTCTGAGCTGGAAGTCACTGTCTGGATTCTTAATGTACACTTCAAAGAAATTTGGAGTTCTGCTTTCATATCTGAGCTTTAATGCCTGTTAAAGAATGAAAAGAAAGTCAGGAAGAAACCTGTAAGATATTTTTCCACTGAGGAGATAAATCTGATGCTAATTCATTCATAAAATTTAAACAGACTAATATATTTACTGATTTTACATAGATTCATAAATAAATTCAACATACTTGAGGACAGATTTCTGCACCATCCAAATCTGCTCTTAGGATGAAATGATGAAACATTTTCAAGGACTTTTCTGAAACACAAAACAATGATTAAAGCAGGATTAAAGATTAAAAGAATGTGAGAAAACATGGCAGTAATAGATCCAGGTCACGATGTTCCTCAGTAACTTCTAACCTTTGAAACTTTTCTCATTCAGGTTTCACTCCAAACCAGACTGAGCAACGACCACAAGAACAAAAGTCAGAAAATAACGGAGTTCATATGGTGTTAATGTAAAATTATTATGGAAAACTTTTCTTCATGCGTCACATTTATACTGTGATGTGGATTTCTCGTCTTCAACAAAATGAGAATCATAAAGCTGTTCATGATATTTTTGTATGTAATTGTACACATAATGCTCATTTTCAGGTTAATATTTTTAATTTTGGACTGTACTCGAGTAACTTTATCTGAGTCACAGTTCAAAATCATTCTCATTTGTCTTATACTTGGTTTGAGACTCCCTTTTCCAGTCCCATTATTAAAGCAGACAAACTACAAGCTCATTTTCATTCCAACAAGTCATCTTCTGACCTGGACTAACAACACTGGTCTCTATGTGCAGCTGGCTGTGAGACCAGTGCTCAGGGAGCGTCTACAAAATGCAACACTGAAAGAACATCACACACTCATTTGCTTCCATCACACAAACATCTACTGTCATTATTGTCACCAAACTCTGTGGATCCTTTATTGCAAATTCAAATGGGATCAAATGGTCAGACAAAAGAGGCTTATGAGGAAATATGATGAAATGTTGTGTATTAGCAGCAAGTTATTGAATCATTTTCCTCATAAACGAAACAAAATGATTGACAAACATGTTTTACAAACTCAGTGTTGGACTTTGATCAGCAGGATAAGCTGATGTTTAAAGGCATTTTAGTCTCATTTTCCAGTTATTACTCAATATTTATGGAGGATGTTTTTAAATTCGGCTCAAATGTGTGACAGACATTTGATTCCATGTCAGTTTGGCCTCATCCTGGGCCGGATTATCCAGCACACACTCTGACCACCGGCCAGGGGGCCACGCACAGCTGGGCTCCATCCAAGAGACAGGAAACAAAACCAACATGATAATAAAGAGCACCATTTGATCTTCTTACATTTTAGCTCTTCAAGGAAACACAGCAAAAACATGAGCATATCTATGTAAAACAAGCAGATATCTGTTTCCTGATAAAATGATGTGACAGGTAGAATAAAGTGGTGGTGTTACAGCCTTTCTCCCCTCTGCTGCCGAGGCTGTTAGTCTCTCCCAAACTCAGCTACAGGACTTCCAAATGAATGAAAGCAGCAGAAGTGGCTTTACGAATGAAAGAGGAAGAGAGAGAGAGAGAGAGAGAGGAAGCCACCCTGACCATCACTCCAGCTGAAAACATCACACTTCCATTAAAGTTGGTGAGAAAATGTTGAGCAGGATGAGCTGCTGGCTAATCTGGAGGCTGTAGCAGCAGCTCACAGTCACAGTGGATTTCCACTCATGAAAAAGCTCTGGCTGCTTCATTTCTCATCTCATATCAGAGACTTTAAGGCTTCAGTGAAGCTGGACTGTGATGCTTCCTGTCCATATTCAGCCAAATTATTACATGCAGTATTCTACCATAAGTAAACTTATATTATTAAAAGATTATGCTGACTACTAAGTGCAATTTTATATTGACAAACGTAAAAGTTTATTGTTCTAACAATATACCTTTCACGTTTGAACAATATAATATCACGTTTGTACAATATAATATTTACATTGTACAAACATGATAATTATGTATATTGTAATAACGCAATATTATATTCTTCAAACATGAAAGGTATATTGTACAAACATTAAAAGTATATTGTTAGAACAATAAACCTTTCACGTTATAACGTGACATATTTTTCTTTTGCCCGGTGGCGCTCTACGCTTCGTATCCGAGGCTTTTCGATGTGGCCTCACAAAATTATCACGACTACAACAACCATGAAGAGTTGGATGGACATTGCTGTTCAATCACAGCTGCCTGGTCAATGTTTTTCATTAGTAATTTAGCAGAGTTGAGCCGCAGTATTGCTTCTGTTTAACAGTTAAAGCAGTAGAGACGAGCTGTTTGCATGTTCTTGGAACTCTAGCGTCATTAACCAGGCTAGCTGTTAGCTTATAGCTCACGCTAGTGCTTGTATTCAGAGTTGAGAGGGATGACGGCGGAGAATAACCACATCAGTTCAGGAGGTTAAGTCAAGCGATTTATTGATACACACGTGTGGAGAGATGAACCTGCACGCAGACAGCATCAATCTCTGCCCCAAAACGAAACAGTAATGGTTTTATACATCAGGGTACGCCCCCTCTACGTCAAGTGATTCAATACATGTGTACGTCAAATCAAAACCACAATGACTTTTAACATAGTTTAAAAGAACACTCGCTGCCAACCTCCCGCAGGTGCTGTCCCTCGACCACAGCTCAAGCACAGCTTCTGGAACATCCTGCACCTGCTTCTTCATCAAACAGTCACGTACACACAGACATAAAAATGCAGATCTTGTCATGGTTCGGCTGTGTGCAAGCAGGAATAGGACCCAAACGCAAACTCACTGGAGACAGGACTGAACTCAAAATGGCAGCCTTTATTGCTGAACCAAGAACATCTACAAAAACCTAAACTGAGAAAAATCTAACAAAACACACATAGGGAGCCACAGGTAGAAACACACAACATGAGGGAGATCGCGACAACGAGCACGGGAAAACACAGGGCTTAAATACACAGGGCAGTAATGAGGGAATCGGCAACAGGAGGGAGACACAGCAGGAGAGATCAGGGCTAACGAGACAGGGGAACAAAGCTGCTCACATTAACATAAAGCACACGCCTTCAAAACAAAACAGGAAACCATAAACCACTAAACAAGGACGCAGACTGGGAGGCAGAATATAACACATGGAACTCAAACAATACATGACCACAATTCCAAAACACGAATAAACAGAAAATAATAATAATAATCATAATCATAATCATAATCATCGCCACCACCAACACAAGCACTACAAGAGAATAAGAAAACAATCCATAATGCAAAATTAAACCAAAACATAAACTCAAAATACTGGGTCTAACGGACCCAGAACCGTGACAGATCTAGCAAAACATGCTTAAACTTTCACCTACAAAATGAACTCACTAGCTGTATGTGTGTGTGTGTGAACTGAAGTTAGACCAGGTACCAAATCAAATCATTCGTACTGTACAAATAATGTAAATATGACGGTGTATCACGAAAGATTGATATCAAACTGATCACTTGACCCATATTACGTTACTTGCTCTTCAAGTGAATCAACAAATGGCGAAATGAAAAGTCGAACAACAACAACGCTGTTTCTTTAGAGAGTCTTACTTTACATGTGTGTTTATTTCATATTTTCAGTTGTTTCCCTCCACGGCTAAATAAATCGGTTTCAGTAATGTACTGATATACAACAATGGACATAAGGAGCTTCTTTCAAAGAAAAAACTCAGGTAGATGTTATTTTATATATTATGCTTTGTATGTTGTTCAGTATATCTATGCAAAACAAGAGGAACTTCAATACACAGCAGTATATTCACAATTTAAACCAGATATTTACACTTTAGGGAAAACACAAAAACTTTTTATACTGTACAACATCAATTTAGAGTAAACTTGTTTTGTTTTGGATAAATATTGAAATATCTTCTGAATTAGTTAAATGTCAGAATAAAGAGAGACAGAGCTGTCTATATTTATCACTTTCATCAAATTTAGGAGTACATATACACTAAGTTTATTGTTAATTAATAAGAAAACTCCAGACGATTCCATTCTGAGCTGAAGAAGCTTCTGATAGGTTCGTAGAGTCCATGTGAGTAAATTGGTGGCACAGCTGTGGATGCATATAAGGCAAAACACAGAGCCTGTTTCTGTGACATGTGAAAATCAAGAGATGTCAACCAAAACACCAGGAAAAGAACTGTGGAGCTCCATAAGTGTGGCTCAATTTTGAATACAATTTGGTGCCATTTGCAATTAAGAAATACAGACAGTTTCTCTCTTTACTCTTAAAGTTAACAAATATGTTTTTATATTTATCAATCTAAAAAAAACATTTAGTCTGATTTGATGTTACAATTAAAAAAGTGTTTGTGTTTTTATCTGAAGAGTATGTAAATATCTGGTTTCAACTGTATATTTGATGATTGTCAGCACAAAGAGGGAGAGAGAGCAAACAGAGAGGGAGAGAGGAGCAGAGAGGGAGAGAGAGAGGAACAGAGAGGGAGAGAGGAGCAGAGAGGGAGAGAGGAGCAGAGAGGGAGAGAGAGCAGGTGAGACAGACATGTTAGTCAAATGGTTGTTTAACAAAAGTATCACCGTATCATAGGTACTCATGTATCTCGTACCTAGTGTTTCTTTTTAGGTTTGTTATTTTTCAAGTTATATATTTACTAAGTTATGCAGGCTTGTTTGCACAAGGCTGAATAATTATATAAACCTTTCTGAATCTAAATAGTGTACTTTGGTAGAATTAAAAATAAGTGTAGTGCAGGTCTATGATGGTTTTAGTGCTACTATCATCTAGTTTTGATTCTGGTTCTGTCTTGGTTAAGTCCTCAGTAGTCCTGATTTTGAACTGTTGTAGTCCTGTTTTAATTCCGGATCAGTTCTGGGTCTGGTTGAATGAGTGGCGACATCAGACGTGTGCACTGTGGTCACGCCAGCATCGAATCATCCAAGTTACATGGTTTATTAAAATAATCAAGTTACAGCATTTACATTTATGGTAGACAGTGGAATGCAGTTTGTTTGCACTAAAACTAACCCAAACAAGCATTATCTTAATGCGGATGCCTCTGGCCAGCTAGAAGGCTCCAAGGCCAAATGGCTGGCTGGAACAACAAATTCTCCCAGATTACAAGACTGTGTTTTGACTCTCTGCCTTATTCTTGATTTCATTCACCCAGTTTTATCTAAAAGTCACCTGTTCTGAGCTGTCTCCACAATGTGATGTTTGTGTAATGTATATATGGTTGGAAGGGGTCCAATTTTACTGCAGACAACTGCAAGCAACAAATAAAAACTCATACATTAACCTGCAACCCTAGATTGCTCAGGGTGGCAAAGCGATCTAGAAACAAAGAGAAAGATAAAATGTTTATGTCACGGGCGGGTGCGCGGTGTGAGGAAAGAGGTAGACCCAGGTGCAGACACGGTGGAGACAAAACGTAGTTTCAAAAATAAAGCGAGCCTTTATTGGCTGATGCAGAAGAAAAACAAGCAACTAGGGAAACTAAGGAGGCTATGAACACTGTGTTACAAAAGGGCTGAGACACTCAGTGAAAAACTATGACAACTAAGAACACTGAGCAACTAGAAAATACAGAGAAACAATAGAGCAAACCTAAGTAAACTGTGGTGAGGTTAACAGACGATCCGACACTGACTGAGGGGAACACACAGACTAAATACACATGAGGAATAGTCAAGGGGAGTCGGATCACATGGGAAACATGGCTGACAACAATTAACATAATGACAGGACACGTGAAACTAAATACAATAAACACAACACACCAAGCTCTTTCAAAATAAAACAGGAAACATAAGAAGACACGGCCATGACTTGAATCTTACAACCAAGGAAAACTGAGACACAAAACATGGCAGAATGAAACTAAATATGCTGAAATGAAAACTAGACTAAAAGAATAACAAAACACCAAAAACTCAACATACTGGGTCGCATGACCCAGGGCCATGACAGTTTATCTTTTGGACATCTCATTGGACCTCAGACTGAGCGCTCTATAGAGAACAAATGCAAGTTCAAGACTTTGAATGAAGTGCAAGAATAGTTGCTGATCAGTCATTGCATACTGCTGCTTGTTGTCCATTAATTGCTGACTAATACATTTTTTTTTAAATTGAGCATCAACAATGTAGTACAAAGACATACGTATAGCAAGGCCACAACGCTCCTTTTTATATATTTACCCCACCCCAAGAACATATTGGACACCGATCCAGAGGGGGAAAAAAATTAATCCCGATCACACACAAAAAAGGATTTACGGCAGCTGTCAAGCATCTTTCAGGTGGGTATGGTTTTAATTTTCTCTAAATGTTTTAGCAATGTGTCCCAAACAGCAAAGAATCCACTAATACATTTTTACAATTTATCGGATTAAAGGGTTTAACTACCAACCAAGTAACATTGTTTATTGTTTTAACATTATGTTTAATTGGAGTCGATAAAACATGAGTTATATATAGCAGGTGAAGAAACTATCCAAAATACACCACTTTTGTTGATCATAAACAGATTAAGGGACATTAAACTTCCAGAAACATCCAGCAGATAAACCAAGGAATGTAGCTACACATTTATTTACAGCAGTATATTTTTAGACACTAACTTTTAAACTTTATTACAACAATAACTGGTTAAACCTCTGAATTTCTAAAATGTTAAGGCTTCTTTGGAGAACATAAACCTACCCACTCTGTCTATTTCAATTTAATGAACTCTGCTGTGTCTCCTCGCTCAAAAAGCATAAGTCCAGCATAGAGCGGCTGAGTGAATGTGGTCTGGACTCTATGGAGTAGAGTCATGGTTTCAGAGAGCTGTAGAAAGACAGAATACCTGCTCTGTGATCCAGGTACACTCCTAATGTGGAAGCCTCAGGACCTGAGAGCTCAGTTTGGACTTTGTTGTAGAAATATTTATAACTGTTGCTATCGCAACTTAATGCCCAAGATTTATCATTTAATCCAAATACACAATCATTTAGCCTTCCTACTCTGCTGATATTCTTGTATGAAACTGCTGCATAAACATTTCCTCTCCACTTCACCTCCCAGTAACAACGTCCACTCAGACTCTCTTTACTCAGGACCTGCCAACAAGGAAGAAATCTGTCTGGATGATCAGAATAAGACTGTTGTTGTTCCTTAAATGTTGCTTTTCTGTTCCTCTCAGATAATAACAGATGTGTGTTTGCTGTGTTTGGATCCAGTGTGATTTCACGTGAATATTTTAAGAATCCAGCTCTGGTCTTTGGCTCTGCTGGTGACAGTAAAACATCCACTTCAGTGACTGTCAGTGAGATGTTTGTCCATTCCTCTCTCAGAATGTCCTGTAGTTTATCTCTGGTCTCTGACACAGCTGCTGTCACATCCTCAAAGTAGCTCAGAGGACGGATATTGATGCTGGATGAGTGTGTCGACTCACTGAGTGCTGACAGTGAGGGGTAGTTGTGTAGAAAATGGTTGTGATCCTCTGTGCGTGAGAGCTGCTCCAGCTCGCCGTCTTTCCTCTTCAGCTCAGCGATCTCCTGCTCCAGCTTCTCCTGAAGCTCTTTGACTCGACTCACTTCAGTTTGCTGCTGGGATCTGACCTGCTGCTTCACATCAGAGCTTCTTTTCTGGATGAGACGGATCAGCTCAGTGAACATCTTCTCACTGTCCTCCACTGCTTTATCAGCAGAGCCATTGATGGCCTCCACCTCCTGCTGAAGCAGCTTCACATCTTTCTCTCGCTCCTGGATTCTCTGCTGGATGTTTAGTCGTCTCACCATGAGCTCCTTCTGCTTCTCAGTCCTTTCTGCTGCAGCTGGGACTGTTTCGTGGCCTTTATGTTCATCTCTTTTGCAGAGATAACAGATACTCTGCCGATCAGTACGACAGAAAATCTTCATCACCTCATCATGACGCGAGAGCAGATGTTCTCCTGGAGCTTGTTGGAGGGGCCACCAGCTTGTGTTTCTTTAATGGAGCTGCATCATAGTGAGGTTGGAGGTGTTTCTCACAGTAAGAGGCTGGACAGACTAAACAGGACTTGATGGCTCTCAGCTTCCTCCCAGTGCAGACATCACAGGCCACATCTTCAGGTCCAGCATAGCAGTGATCAGCTGGAGCAGCTTGAGTCCAGTCTTCTTCAGCTGCTCCACTAAAGCTGCTAACATGGTGTTTTTCTCCAGGACAGGCCTCGGTGTGAAAGTCTTCCTGCACTGAGGGCAGCTGTAGATCCCTTCCTGTCCTCTTCATCAAAGTGGGTTTCGATACAGTTCTTGCAGTAGCTGTGTCCACAGGCTGTAGTCACTGGATCCTTCAGTAGATCCAAACAGATCGAACATGAAATTGTTTCTTGGTCCAGTTGAACTCCTTTCTGTGCCATCTCTCCTCTCAGTGTCAGTGACTGTGTGAGCTTTTGTCTTCATGAAACCAGTTTGATCTCTAGTCTAAACGTGCATTTCTGCAGTGAATGGATCCCGTCAGTTCAGAAACATGACCACATGTTGGTTTCACCCATCTTTAATCTGCATATCTGAACAAGGGAACACAAGCAACAGTGAGTCAACATCAAATTTTCATTGAAAATTGTGAATAAAGAAGGTAGCACTATGTAATGGGGAAACCAGTGCTACATTGCAAACTAAGCTACACATACAAGTGCCAAAGATTAGAACGTCTAGACCCTAAGACCTGATTGTTCATGCAAAAAAAATGTTTAACAAGAATTTAGTATTTTGGGAACATGGAACTTATTTATTTTATTTTAGTTAATTTTATATTATTATTATTATTAGTAGTAGTAGTAGTAGTAGTAGTGGTGGTACAGTAATATTTGATGTCAAATTTAACTAAGCTTAAAATATATTTTTTAATTTCTCTTGTTCTGACTTCTTGTAGATCCCATCTTTACCTTCAAGACCCACCAGATGGCTCCAGTTCACACTTTTATAATCAGAGTGCTGTCTTCTTATAAATTCACTCAGCAGTAAATGAATAAAATCTGCTGCGGCATCAGGTTGATAGAAACATTAATACACCAGTAATATGTTGTGTATGATTTTGCATCAGTGCTTTCGATTTTAGTGCTTTCGGTGCTAAAATGTCTGCACAATGTCAGTTTTTTAAGGATTTGCGTTCCTTTTTCACAGCTTTGCAAAACAGTCATTAAATTGTTCTTTTAAAAAATAATACAACTGCATGAGAGCACAGGGCTGCACGTCAGCCTGAAAGTCATTCCCAACCTTTTTTTCCTCCTTCTTTACTTATTTCTGATCAAACGTTCTGATTTCATAAGTGGGTCTACAAGAAGGAAGTATGTAAGGCACACATGAACTGCCACCGTGTCTGTCCTGACTTGTCCTCCCCTGTAGGCTAAAAATAATTTGAGTGATGCCTGGAAACAGCTGCTGAAGTCTCTGCAGAGCCGCACTAGTGAAATGTCCCTTTAATAAAAGCGTTAGTTTGAAAAGATTAAACTTACATGTCCGTTAAAAAAAATAAGATACAGACGTGAACATGTACAATAATCTCTTTAGCATACGCCAAGGAACACATCACAAACAGGTCAGTTATAAAATAAATGCTTTTATAATTTTATAGGTCCAAAAGAAAAAACAACTTACCAACGGGCTCTGAGATGAAGCAAACCAACGGAAGCTGGGATGGATCAGATCATGCAAATGAGCGGGAGGAGGGATTGGCTTGCATTGGCTCGTAATTAATAGTAATCGAATGTACTGTTTGCAAATGTAGTCAACCCTTTTCATATTTGCAAATCCTAATTCAGTATTTCTTATATTCGAACAGTACTCAAACACAAGGTCATATTTACAGACTGAACGCAGGACAGGAGCACATTCTGATCATATCAGTGAGAGAAAACAAAAGATGTCTGTCCTTAACAGAAGCTGCAGGTCATGCTGTTATCTGACATTCGCATGAGGAGTATATAGAAATGTTTGCTTCATATTATTTTACTTTAAACAATTCAAGGACAGAAAATGCTCATTCGAAGTGAAAAAGAGTTTCCTACAATCAAGCATGTGGAAAGTTCCATCATGATTGCCACAGTTGCAAATAGTTTAAGAATTTTTTCTGCATGTCTTTCACTTTAAAAACTGGTATAAAGTCCACACTTTTTTTCCGTCAATTGTTCCGTCTGTCCTGCTCACATCTCCAATGGTTGGACACGTTGTCATTAACGTGGCTTCACTGCACATCAGCCACGCCGCTTTGCTAGCTAAAACACCGGTGTCGGCACATAAGGACGCTGTCATAGCCTGTCAACCGCGTTGATTGGCTACGTATATACGAATGTGAATCGCATTATTGGCTGGACTATGGGATAAGGTGGCATCGTTCTAATCCCATACAGGAGCAGCCAGTCACTTACTAACACTGCAAAACAGAATTGTTAAAGTATTAATTTTAATTTCAATTCAGGTTAAATTTTTTTTTGTGCACAACGCAGATTTTCTGTGCGCAGAGACCGTGCCAGCAGTGTGCAATTGTGCACGTGCGCAGCTTAGAGGGAACATTTGTGGTGGGGGCACGACTGAGGCAGATAATTTTGTTAATATTAAAGTGAGGGGTCAGAGGTCAGGGGAGGGGTGGGGGTTTTGCCTGGGGGGATTGCCCCCCACACCCCCTTTGCCGAGCTTAAAAACTGACATCTTGTGCATGTACGAGCACGTGCGCATGCACTCTCATGCACGCGCTTTCACTCTTCCGAAAAGGGACACTTCCTGTGTCCATGCGGTCCCACTGCGCATGCTCTGTCTTCTCCTAGCAGGGTGTTTTTTAATTAGGTTCATCAGCCGCTGTAGGCATTTTGTCTTTTCATGGTAAATTTACACAAACAGGAATGACTTTGTCTTTTTTATTCTATAGAAAGACTTTTGTTGTCAGACAATCGAGCTGAAACGGCAGTGTGTTTATAAGCAGATTTTCTACAGTTAGTTAAGCGACTCCCCAACCTTTGTTTCTATCAACTCATTGTTGGCTGTTTCAGACTTTAAGACGCCGTTTATCTCAAGAAATGGTGAATAAGAAGGTGGAGAGAGACCAAACTTTTATCCCTTTCATTAAATAACTGCATCCCCCCCCCCCAAAAAAAAACCTTTCACCTAAGAACAGCGCCGTTAGTTCGCATTAATTTTCAGTTAAAATTTAAAATAATTAAGACAAAAATATGCGAGGGCTTTCCCAGACATTCTTTAAAACACAGATGTGCAACGCATTATTTAATTAGTGTTTATCAGCCGATGTGTTTTAGTTTTCAGTGTGAATATATACAAACAGGAGTTACTTTTGCAATAGTGTTTTTACACACTCTAACCGAAATGGTAGATTTTGTGTGTTTTTAACAACTGCACTTTGGGGAGGGGGGGATAGTTAAGGTGAATTTGAGGTCTGCGCTTTGGGGTGGGGGAAGAGGCATAAAGGTTTATAAAAGCCAGCAAACTCTATCCTTGAGCCTGACACCCGCACGTTAGTTTGTGTATTCGACCGTAAATTTTTAGAGAAAATACGCATTGAATTTTGATGCCATTTTTAAAACATAGATGTGCAATACATTATTTTAATGTTGTTTATCAAACGCTGTGTGCGTTTTGGTTTTCACTGTGAATGAGTTACTTTTGTAAATGCAGGATCACATCTTTTTTTTAATGGTGCTTTTTAGACACTGATCTGAAAGATAAATGCTTTCGGTAGATGCAGCTTTGCTGGATTTGTTTTCTAACTTGGTGAAACATAGTGTGAAACTCTTAATTTAGTATTTTTAACAGCGTTTCTGTCTTTCTGGAAAATGTAGGTCAACTTGTGACATGAGAGCATGCACCGTGCTCTTCAGACCTGTCAGCTTTGCTCGTTTCATGGGTCCTCTGTTGATAAAACTGATAAAACTTTAAGATGTTAAATTTTAAGGCTACATATTATTTATCTCACACTAAGTCTGCTTGGCATATGCTATGTATAAAGGCTCTTTCCAAAAAAGTGTAGAGGCGACTTTAGCGTGATTAATTTATTACAATGTCAGTTTCTGGGAAGTTTTCAGTTTTCCCTCCTGTGTCTATGGCTGGTGCAAGTGTTTTGTTTATTTGTGAAACTGAGCGTGGTTGTGGACAATTCCGACTGCACTGTTTGATTTGTGTTTCGTGCTGGATCGCTTTCTTTAATTGTTACTTCTCTGCGAGCAGTGAAGAACCAAACTAGTACTTCAAAGTTTTGAATCCGTTTTGCCCCAGTGGCCAGTGCGAAGCTGTGCTGCAGATCCCAGTATGAAAGCTGAGGGTCCAGCCAGCCGGCAGAAAGGCCAGTTGATGCCTCGACGTGCGTTGGAACCGGTTTTGCCCGCACAGAGCGTTTCTGACATGCTGGCGTTGCTTATGCATAAGAGAAAAGCAACAATACAGCGTGCTTCTCTGCTCCAAGACATCCTTTCACACGGTATGTATGTATGTCTGTCTGTCAGCGCTAATTATTCAAACCCTGTTTAAAAGGCGACTCATTTGTTGTCCAAAAATCTTTCCTCAAAATTTGCAAAGTTACTGATTTAAAAATATATATTTTCGATTTTTAGTTGGATGTCACACTCTAGACTCTTGAGCATATTTATATAGCAAAATTCACAGTGGTATAAACATGTTAAATACAAGATGCCCAAGTGTCCACCAATGCACTCTTATGCATGCCTTTAATTACCTCTATAGCTGAAAAGAGTCTGTATCCATAATTTGTGGATCTGCTGATCTGTTTTTAATGTTGCACTTTTGTTTTCACGAACTGCAGATGATGAAATCGTCTTTATTTGAGAAAGTGTCCCTAAGCTATTGTTGTTCATACTTACTGAGTTCCCTAACCACTTCTTTACTATGTCAGCAAACTTTCTGAACAGGAAAGGTATCATAGATTTAAAGACACATCTTCATTGAAGCAAAGGCAAAAATTGGAATGAATTTTATGTTCATATTAAAGAGTGAAAATCCAAAATCTGCTGCAATCTTTTGTATTAATGATCTCTCTCTCTCTCTCTCTCTCTCTCTCTCTGTGTGTGTGTGTGTGTGTGTGTGTACTGGAGAAAGGTGATGGCAGGAGCTTTTTTTAATGTATTTTGAATAAACTTTTTTGTTTTACAAGAAGTGTATTTCATACATTGGAACACATGTAATCTTTTCTATACTTTATAAATATGAAACTCTAAAGATTTTAAGTTCATGCACACTGTGAAACAAGAATCTAAATCTTTCTGTCACAGTGATTTCTATAAACGCATGATGTTTATGGGGATAATGTGACAAATCTTTTGTGGGCTCTAATAATGATCAGTGGTGATTGAAGAGGAAGCTGAACCCAGGCTCTGGAGATTTTCATGACAAGTGACAGCGCAGACATTTGTTAATGAGAGAATATGTTTTATCATCATAACAACTGCGAATTTAAGCGTCGTTAATGTGTCACTTCAGCAATGCTGCCAGGAGAAAGAAGTGTTGACTCATGTTTTTTAATAGAAGACTTAAAACACTAAACTCTAATTTCTGGGGTTTATTTTAAGTTTACAGAATATAACATCTGGTATAACAATGAGTTTACTTCTTACTGTCCGTGTTATGTGTATCGATTTATCATGTATGCTACTCTACTCTGTGGACTAAAATGTTTCATATTCTTATTTCTGTGTATATTTCCAGTTTTTGTATTTTTATTCATTGTACAGTGTCCTTGGGTGCTTTGAAAGGCGCTATTTTTAAATAAAATGTATTATTATTATTATTATTGTATTCATGAAATAAACCAGAATTTCAATGTCCGAATCTTTTACTGTTTTTCTGCTTTTGTTCACTCCAAGTTTGACGAAACCCACAGCTCACTAACAATGTGGAGCAATCTCAGTGTATTTAGCTGCTTTTTCCCTAAACACAATCAGTTGTGAAGTTACAATTCTTTTCTGTAAAAAGCATTTTTATTTTTGTATATAAATAAATGTTGATGTTGTGTGATGTTTAAATATAACGTTAACTTAGAGGCACACTATGATTCATAATACTCGTTAATAATAACTATAAATAATAACTCGAATAATCGTTGATAAAATATGAAGTTACAATTCTTTTCTGTAAAAAAGCATTTTTATTTTTGTACAATGTTGATGTTGTGCTATGGGATTGTGTGCTTCAGTTTTACTTATAATGCGCCAAATCACTACAACAGACTACTCAGGCATCGCCGTCCAGAGTAAGGATTTTGTTAGCCAGTGTTTCTAAGATTTTTACGACCCGTTACAATAACCTCAGTTTTATCTGAACTTAGAAGCAGAAAATTAAAGCTCATTATGTGTCTAAGACATCCCGACAGTTTAACCAATAAAAGTGGGTATCATATGCATAGCAGTGAAAATGTACGCTATGTCTTCTAAAGCACGTATAATGTAAACAGAACTGGTCTTTGCACAGAAGCCTGTGGAGCTTCATAATTAACCTCAGTGTGTAAAGAGGCCTCTCCATTTAATAATAGCTGTAATAAAATGTTATGGCCAACGGTGTTAAACGCTACACTTCGGTCTAGCAGGGAAGATTTCCAACTTTTCAATATGAATGAATGAAGGCTGAAAACTGATTAGATTAATGTCTGATGATCTTTTCTCTGATTCTTCAAGTTTGTAACACCGAACATATTAAAGGATGATATAAGGTTCACAGGAAGAGTTGAATTAGACACACATTTACTATTTTTCTTTATACTCTTTCTTTCTTGACATGTTTAATATGATTACTACCAGAGGAGAAAAAAATGAACCTTGTGTGGTTTAAAAACTTTTTATTTAATCAAACTGTAATGTTGTTGAACTCTGACGGACGTGTCTTTTAATCTTGTCAACAAATCCTTAATCATCTAAATGTGTCATTTATCATCTTGTAAAATGTTCCCTCTGCTTCTGTTGCACATCTCCCCTGACACTCTCTGTTTCACCTGCCCTGTGCAGCTGGTCCAACCCCTGCCTCCTCAAACTGGGGTGTTTAAATCTCTTTACCTCTGTTGTGAACTTCACACAAAGTTTGTGGTAACAAAATCAAACTGAGGAGGATATTGTTTGAAAAACACACACTCACGAGACAAAATAAAAACAGACTGCTTAAAGCAAAAGCAGAGCCCTCACAGCTGGTAGTACAGAAACACAGTGACAACGTGCGTGTTAGATACCCTCAGTCCCAAAAGCATGAATATGAAAAAAATGGGATCACCGAGAATATCCTAAAAATGGCAATGAGGGGGGTGTTACAGTGAAAAACATGAAGCAGCCTAATTTTCATCTGAAAATGTTGAATTTTAGTAAAAACAATGCTCTGTAGTTTGATACTGTCTTTACAGACAAAGCGGATGTTTAAAGCCTTTGGACGCCCATTTGATGAAATGCACTCATTCTCCTTATCAGCTGGAAACATTAAAGCCGTAAAATGGCTTTTGAGAGTGGATAAAAACTATTGAACAACAGCAATGTTGAGCCTGTACCAAAATTTGAATGTACATGTGTTGAAGGTGCGGGTCTTGTTGAATTATTAAACATATTTTTCTTCAAACTTTCGAGCCACAAAAACAAAAAAACAAAACAACTTTTAATTTTCTTCTGCTTGAGTCTCGGCCTCGGGGTAGCTCTACTCATCATTGCTGAGTCAGTTGTCTGTTTGTGCTACTTTTTTCAAGGAGCAGTGGATTATTGGTGAGGGTGACTTTATGTGTTTAGTTACTTAAGTGTAAGTACTGTGGAAAGTTTCACCTTACATACATAGGGCTGACACTACAGCTTCTGAGGTAACTGTTTACAAAATGTTATAATCTATTCAAAGGTTCTTTGCAATTTTACATTGATAAACATTATCCTTAACATATTTGGCCCAGCATAAAGTACTATGACCATCACACTTTCATTTAGAATTGTTTAAATAACTCGTGTCTTAAGTCATTCACACACAGAAAATTAAAAACCCACATGGTTCACTTTTATATCACAAAATGTTAGAAATATAAGTCGTTCATAACAACCTGAAAGGTTGGGAGTTTAAAATGCAAACCAATGAACGCTGAAGTAGAAGCCTATAATGTCACAGAGCACACGGTGTCTATTATTGTGTAGACATGTATAAATAAGAGCTTAATTTCTTAAGAAATAAACAGGTGGAGTGGTTTTTATCAAAAGTAGAAGTTACATCTGTGGCTAAACCATTGTCCCCAAAAACTTTAAAAATCTACTGTGTGTAAGGCTGTGTGAGTAAAGCTTGCCCTTCACACCCGCGTGTAACAAACCATTTGTTGGGGGTTGTGGATTTGACACCTCAGCATTGTGAAAGTGGGGAAACATGTTTGTGGCTGAGCATAAGATTTCTGCTTACAAGTTAGAATCTCAGTTCTACATGAAATTCAAATGTTTTTTGTTTTTTTAAGTGTGGCTAATGTATTATTTGACTTCTAAGGCACACACACACACACACACACACACACACACACACACACACACACACACAACAACAACAACAACAACAACAACAACACAGAAAAGAAGAAGCGGTGTAGTTTTACTACGCATCATAAAAAAACGCAATCATGCATCTTCCTTTCTGTTCTGGCTTTAGAATCATTGGTGTTTTACTGATTTTAGGGTAAGCTTTGATAGACTAAACCATTACACACAAAACTTCAAAACCTAGAGAGTGAGTGAGACTGCTAACTGTGTCTTTCAGCAATAAACTTATCTACAAATGTGTTAGTAAAGAAACTGCAAACTATAAAAGGAATCTGGATTTTAATAGAACATAGTAGTGTTGGATTAAGTGCAGGAAACACTAGTATAAGGGGTCTATGGAACAAATCTCCTTCAGCGTTCAAATGACCAAAGTGAGGACTACAGGTGTTTCTCTCAGTTGGTTGTGTTTAGGGAAAAAGCAGCTAAATACACTGAGACTGCTCCACATTGTTAGTGAGTTAACTCTGGATGTCTGTGGGTTTGTCAAACTTGGAGTGAACAAAAGCAGAAAAACAGTAAAAGATTCAGACGGTGAAAGTCTGGTTTATTTCATGAACACAATGAAACATTTTACAGTCCACAGAGCAAAGTAGCATACATGATAAATAGATACACATAACACGACCTGTGAGAAGTAAAACTCATCGTCTTACCACATGTTATATTCTGCAAACTTAAAATAAACCACAGAAATTAGAGTTTAGTGTTTTAAAGTCATCTATTAAAAACATTACTGAAGTGACACTTTAACGATGCTGCATATCACCGTGTTTATGATGATAAAACATGTTCTCTCATTAGCAGATGTCTGGACTGTCACTTGTCATGAAAATGTCCAGAGCCTGGGTTCAGCTTCCTCTTCAATCACGATTGATCATTAATAGGGCCACAAAAGATTTGTCACATTATCCCCATAAACAACATGCTTTTATAGAAATCACTGTGACACAAAATATTTAGATTCTTGTTTCACAATGTGCATGAACTCAAAATCTTTAGTTTCATATTTATAAAGTTTCACAAAGAATACATTTATACCATCGTATGAGCTACACTTCTTGTAAAAATAATCTGATTGGTAATGCGTTTGAGAAAAGCTCCTGCTGTGACCTTCCTTCTGTGAGGGTACACACACACACACACACACACACACACAATTAGGATGCTTCTTTAAATCTACCATACCTTTTATTGTTCAAAAAGTTTACTGACATAGTAAGGATGTAGCTAGGGAACTCTGTAAGTATGAGCAACAATAGCTTAGGGACAGTTTCTCCAATAAAGAGAAATTCATCATCTGCAGTTCGTCAAAAAGTGCCATTAAAAACAATTCAGCAGATCCTCAGAGTGCGGATACAGACTGTTTTCAGCTGTAGAGGTTAACTTCATGCACTTATCAACATACAGTTCAGAGGCTTGCATTAGAGTTCATTGGTGCTTGGGCCTCTTTTATTTAGCACGGTTATACCATTGTGAAATTATCTATATAAATACGCTCAAGGGTCTATCGTATGTTTGTCATGCAATTAAAAATTCAAAATATATTTTTAAATCAGTAACTTTGCAAATTTAGAGGATTTGTTTTCGGACAACATATGTGTCACATTTTAAACAGGGTTTGAATAATCAGCACTGACACACAGACATTTATGCGCTGGGTATAACAGACATGCTTACCGTGTGAAAGGCCCGCCGATGTCTTGGAGCAGAGAAACACGCTGTATTGTTGCTTTTCTCTATTGTGTAAGCAACGCCCGACTGTCAGAAACGCTGTGTGCGGGTAGCAAAGTTGGCTCCAACGCACATCCAGGAATCCGTGTGAAAGAAAGGTGTCGCTGCAGCTAGGCTCTCAGGATAGTCGGGCTTTTATTTATATTTGCATTCTGGTGCGTTAAAACTAGCAGCCTCTGTGTCCCGCTTGGATCATCATTCCGAAAATTCAGATATTTAAATAAAATGGTGAATTGGCTAGTGATGAGGAGCCACTTAGATCCGTAAAATGAGGTTTGATTAAATTAAACTCTTATGAACAGCTATGAATTCTACCTTTCTGCTGATGTGTTCCAAACAAACGATGTTTTCTACATGTCCAAACTGTGTGCTAATTACCTCACACCGCTGTGTCTGGGATCCGAAAAAAATAAAAAGTTAAAACGCTATACCTTGCGGCAGTTGTGAAGTGCTGAGGAAAATACTGTGTGTCTGATGGGGTGTTTTTATATAGGTGGACTTGGCTTCAGTTGGCCTCTGACATGATAAGATAAGATAAAGTAACTGTTTCTAATGAAATAGGTTTAAAACTATGGAACTACATTTGGATGTGTGAGTGCTGGGATGCTCTTGCTGACTGTTGGGGTCTAACTGTAACCCCCTGTTGGGATGGTCTTGATAAGGATGACTTCTTCTTCTGCTCATTGTAGGGGGTCTAACTGTTACAGAGTTAAGAATATATAGTTATATAAGTATAACAGTTCATTTCTAAAGGAATACACATTGTTTGTGGTGTTCTGTTTAAAACTATTAGCCTGTGAAACTATTAGAAAAGCAAAATGCTCCTAAAACAGTTAAATCATCTATGTGTGATTGTGACTAGTAGATAATTATGGGACTAGTTGCATTAAAGGCACAATGTGACCTCTGACACGATAAGATAAGATGTTTCTAATGAAATAGGTAGAAACTATAGAGGTACCGTTGGGATGGTCTTGATAAGGATAACTTATTCTGCTGATTGTAGGGCTTCTAACTGTTGCTGAGTTAAGAATATATAGTTATAACAGTTCATTTCTAAAGGAATACACAGTCCTTTAAAGGTGGAAAACCTTCTGTTTAAAACCCATTAGCCTCTGTGTCTTTCAGAGCACTAAAGAAAAGCAAAATGCTCCTAAAACAGTTAAATCACCTATGTGTGTGTTTGTGACTAGTAGATAATTATAGGGCTAGTTGCATTAAATTAAACACTGTGTGTGGATACATGTTGTTTAATCATTTTACTAATGATCACATTTGCTTAAATGATCATCAGGAGTACAACTATAGAGTAATACCACCGTGCAAATTGATGATTTGCACAGTACAGTCCTGGACTGGTCCTGTTCAAAGGCTTTGATCTAACCTTCATTTATGTCTATTTTGCCTGCAAGGAGCCAGACTTTCTTGTAATTTTCTATAGTGGTCTTGAGCAATAGTTCTCCAGTCTTTCTGAAACTGGCTGCTTTTTAACTCAAAGGATGAACCTGTGTTGTGTCTCTACTTTATGCAGTGGTTGTCTGGTTTTCAGGTCTGCTCCAGTGCATATTCCCATCCTGTCCAAGCTCCTTGGTGTCCCATCCACAATATTTGGCTGTCTCAAATTTCTTTAATTTCATACTACTACCAGTAGTAATAGGTAGTAGTAGACCTCACCAGTCTCTTATGGCTCAGTCATGGCTCTGCTACTTCAGGAAGATTTGAGCATACTCCATTTTTGCCTGCTTGATTTTCAGTGATGGGAATAACGGCGTTATAAGTAACGGCGTTACTAATTAGAGAGAGAGAGAGAAAAAGACAGCAGAAAAAGAGAGAGAGCGAGTTTTGAGATATGAGAGATTTGTGACGTTTAGCATGTTTGGAGTGTGTAGTTAATGTGTTGTCTTGTGTAGTTAGTGTGTAGTGTTGTGGATAGTTTTGTGTTGTGTGTCAGAATAATGATCTCTACCTTTTTTTTTTTTTTTTTTTTTTTTTCACCAACGCACTACATTGGTGGTTGGTGGTTCTTTGTGTCCGGGGGTGGGCGCCCAGGTACCCACCGGCTCACTCCTTGGCGGCTGCTTATCGGGGCATGGAGCCTGGGGCTCGCTCGGGCCACCTCGGGGATGGGGTGCCCTCGGCCTCGGCCCGGGCTCGGTCACTCAGGCACAGCTGGCTGCCGGCGGAGCTCACGGGCACGCCACTGCAACCCCCGGCTTCTGCTCCGCGGCTGCTGAGTGACCCCTCATCTGGGACTCTCCTCAGCTCTTTCTGGGATAGTGGCGCAGCTGCCCCTCTGTTGGTCTTCCTTGGTCTCTTGTGTTCTGAGGGCATCTGGATGTCTGGAGTTTTGATCTCCTCCATACCTGCTTCATGCCCTGGAGGACGGGGCAGTGGCCCCCACACCCTCTAGCAGATCATTACATGAAGGAACCTTTTTAAAAACAACAAGCGTTCATGCTCACAGGTGTACACACGGGTGCTCACACACACAAACTACACCCTTTTGGCTCCTACCTCAAAGCACACTGTGCGCTGTCGATCTCACGTGCTGCACAATAATGTTTAATATTTAGTATTTACTGTCATATTCCCATATATCATTGTGATGTTGTTTATTACTCTCGTTTTCTTCTGCTTGTTTTCTTTTTTTCTTTCTCAACAGGTGATCCAGGTGATCGATATATGTATTTTTTGTCTGCTTATTCTGTTGGTTTTGTTTTTTGCCCTTTTTCCCGTCCCTCTTCTCAGCTGTTTTCTTTCCTCTTTCTTTCTCCCTTTCTTTCCCCAGTCAAGTCTGTCCCGTATTCAGCAAGTGAAAATAAAATAAACAATAAAAGGTGAATCAAATGGACCATTACGGCAAGGCTGGGATGGTCCATTTGGTAAAGTAAATCCGTTGGGCATCTTTCTTCGCCTTTAGACAATAATTCTGATGGCAAAAGAACCAAATGGGACAGGTTAAAAACAAAAAAAAAATAAAAAAAAATAAAAAAAATAATGATCTCTACCTGCCAGTAGTAATATAGTTATACTTTTTTTGCCCCCACCCACCCCCACTTCCCCTTTTCCCCCACTTCCCTTTTCCTCACCCCTTCCCCTTTCCCCCCTGCGCGTCCACGTGAGTGCGTGTGAGCGTGAACGGACTTTTTGCTCGTGCATGTGAGTTCGGGGGTTATGTGGGGTCACATGAGTTCACAAGGGTTTAATAGTTTTTATTTAATGAAACCATTATGTGTTTTAATTAAACTCTTTTTAAAGGTTTGTCTAGGCCTCAGAGCTCTGTTATTTAGACATAGATGATTTAATTTAGCTAGTTTAGGGATATTTTGCTTTTCTTTAGTGCTCTGAAACACACAGAGGCTAATAGTTTTAAACAGAAAGTATTCCACCTTTAAAGGATTGATTGTTTTGTAATTTTACTGGTTTTGTCTGTCACTGCAATAGCCAGCTGCCGTGCTCGAGTGGCTTGGTATGCTGTGTTCTCCTGGCGTGTTGCCCGCATTCACCGGCTTACACGCCAGTCTGTCCTCCCTGCGGCGAGTGACATTCTCTAGCCTAGTGTAGCCTGTCCTGTCTACAGGACCCTGTAGGTGCCTGTAAACTGCTGAGTCCTGGCCTGACGAGGTAGCTCTTCTGTGTTGTGCCATCTACTTTTCCAGAGGTTGTTTGGTTTCCCTGATGTATAAATCCTGGGGAATCCTCCTGGCACTTAACAGGGTACAATATATTAATAATAATAATAATAATAATGCATTGGATTTATATAGCGCTTTTCAAGGCACCCAAAGCGCTTTACAATGACATTATTCATTCACGCTCACATTCACACACTGGTGGAGGCAAGCTACGGTTGTAGCCACAGCTGCCCTGGGGCAGACTGACAGAAGCGAGGCTGCCATATCGCGCCATCGGCCCCTCTGGCCAACACCAGTAGGCGGTAGGGTAAAGTGTCTTGCCCAAGGACACAACGACCAGGACAGAGAGGCCGGGGATCGAACCGGCAACCTTCCGGTTACAGGTGCCCTTCCCAACCCCCTGAGCCAAGGTCGCCCCCAACACATTACTCTGTGTTGGGGGACCCAAACCCTTGGGGTGAACCGATTTTTGTCCAGGACTCTTCAGTCTATTCACAGTGGACACTCTTTCAATGATGAGGACGTACACATCCTGGACAGGGAAGAACGCTGGTTTGAGCGCGGAGTCAAGGAGGCCATTTATGTGAAAATGGAAAGACCTGAATCGAGTAGGGGGGCCTAAGGGTACATCTTTCACCATCTTACAATGCTGTGATTGCAGCCATTCCCCAACTCATTGCTCATTGCTATTGATCAGTGGGCCTTGATCAATGGTCATGAGAATTTGCCTATTAATGATGAAGGAACTGAACTCCCAGCCCATTGTTTCTTCACTGGGCTGGTTTCAGTCATTATGCAAATGTACCGTTTATAAGATTGGGGAAACCTGCAGTCAGCTGAGACTGAAGAAGTCGCTTGGATGAGTGACGAAATGTTTCTCCCACTGAAAGTGGAGGATCAATAAAGTAAAACTGTATATAATAATGAAATGTATCGAAGTTTGATTTGGATTAAAAATCAGAATTTTTTAATATTAACAAAATTATCTGCCTCAGTCGTGCCCCCACCACAAATGTTCCCTCTAAGCTGCGCACGTGCACAATTGCACACTGCTGGCACGGTCTCTGCGCACAGAAAATCTGCGTTGTGCACAAAAAAAAATTTAACCTGAATTGAAATTAAAATTAATACTTTAACAATTCTGTTTTGCAGTGTTAGTAAGTGACTGGCTGCTCCTGTATGGGATTAGAACGATGCCACCTTATCCCATAGTCCAGCCAATAATGCGATTCACATTCGTATATACGTAGCCAATCAACGCGGTTGACAGGCTATGACAGCGTCCTTATGTGCCGACACCAGTGTTTTAGCTAGCAAAGCGGCGTGGCTGATGTGCAGTGAAGCCACGTTAATGACAACGTGTCCAACCATTGGAGATGTGAGCAGGACAGACGGAACAATTGACGGAAAAAGTGTGGACTTTATACCAGTTTTTAAAGTGAAAGACATGCAGAAAAAATTCTTAAACTATTTGCAACTGTGGCAATCATGATGGAACTTTCCACATGCTTGATTGTAGGGAAACTCTTTTTCACTTCGAATGAGCATTTTCTGTCCTTGAATTGTTTAAAGTAAAATAATATGAAGCAAACATTTCTATATACTCCTCATGCGAATGTCAGATAACAGCATGACCTGCAGCTTCTGTTAAGGACAGACATCTTTTGTTTTCTCTCACTGATATGATCAGAATGTGCTCCTGTCCTGCGTTCAGTCTGTAAATATGACCTTGTGTTTGAGTACTGTTCGAATATAAGAAATACTGAATTAGGATTTGCAAATATGAAAAGGGTTGACTACATTTGCAAACAGTACATTCGATTACTATTAATTACGAGCCAATGCAAGCCAATCCCTCCTCCCCGCTCATTTGCATGATCTGATCCATCCCAGCTTCCGTTGGTTTGCTTCATCTCAGAGCCCGTTGGTAAGTTGTTTTTCTTTTGGACCTATAAAATTATAAAAGCATTTATTTTATAACTGACCTGTTTGTGATGTGTTCCTTGGCGTATGCTAAAGAGATTATTGTACATGTTCACGTCTGTATCTTATTTTTTTTAACGGACATGTAAGTTTAATCTTTTCAAACTAACGCTTTTATTAAAGGGACATTTCACTAGTGCGGCTCTGCAGAGACTTCAGCAGCTGTTTCCAGGCATCACTCAAATTATTTTTAGCCTACAGGGAGGACAAGTCAGGACAGACACGGTGGCAGTTCATGTGTGCCTTACATACTTCCTTCTTGTAGACCCACTTATGAAATCAGAACGTTTGATCAGAAATAAGTAAAGAAGGAGGAAAAAAAGGTTGGGAATGACTTTCAGGCTGACGTGCAGCCCTGTGCTCTCATGCAGTTGTATTATTTTTAAAAGAACAATTTAATGACTGTTTTGCAAAGCTGTGAAAAAGGAACGCAAATCCTTAAAAACTGACATTGTGCAGACATTTTAGCACCGAAAGCACTAAAATCGAAAGCACTGATGCAAAATCATACACAACATATTACTGGTGTATTAATGTTTCTATCAACCTGATGCCGCAGCAGATTTTATTCATTTACTGCTGAGTGAATTTATAAGAAGACAGCACTCTGATTATAAAAGTGTGAACTGGAGCCATCTGGTGGGTCTTGAAGGTAAAGATGGGATCTACAAGAAGTCAGAACAAGAGAAATTAAAAATATATTTTAAGCTTAGTTAAATTTGACATCAAATATTACTGTACCACCACTACTACTACTACTACTACTACTAATAATAATAATAATATAAAATTAACTAAAATAAAATAAATAAGTTCCATGTTCCCAAAATACTAAATTCTTGTTAAACATTTTTTGCATGAACAATCAGGTCTTAGGGTCTAGACGTTCTAATCTTTGGCACTTGTATGTGTAGCTTAGTTTGCAATGTAGCACTGGTTTCCCCATTACATAGTGCTACCTTCTTTATTCACAATTTTCAATGAAAATTTGATGTTGACTCACTGTTGCTTGTGTTCCCTTGTTCAGATATGCAGATTAAAGATGGGTGAAACCAACATGTGGTCATGTTTCTGAACTGACGGGATCCATTCACTGCAGAAATGCACGTTTAGACTAGAGATCAAACTGGTTTCATGAAGACAAAAGCTCACACAGTCACTGACACTGAGAGGAGAGATGGCACAGAAAGGAGTTCAACTGGACCAAGAAACAATTTCATGTTCGATCTGTTTGGATCTACTGAAGGATCCAGTGACTACAGCCTGTGGACACAGCTACTGCAAGAACTGTATCGAAACCCACTTTGATGAAGAGGACAGGAAGGGAATCTACAGCTGCCCTCAGTGCAGGAAGACTTTCACACCGAGGCCTGTCCTGGAGAAAAACACCATGTTAGCAGCTTTAGTGGAGCAGCTGAAGAAGACTGGACTCCAAGCTGCTCCAGCTGATCACTGCTATGCTGGACCTGAAGATGTGGCCTGTGATGTCTGCACTGGGAGGAAGCTGAGAGCCATCAAGTCCTGTTTAGTCTGTCCAGCCTCTTACTGTGAGAAACACCTCCAACCTCACTATGATGCAGCTCCATTAAAGAAACACAAGCTGGTGGCCCCCTCCAACAAGCTCCAGGAGAACATCTGCTCTCGTCATGATGAGGTGATGAAGATTTTCTGTCGTACTGATCGGCAGAGTATCTGTTATCTCTGCAAAAGAGATGAACATAAAGGCCACGAAACAGTCCCAGCTGCAGCAGAAAGGACTGAGAAGCAGAAGGAGCTCGCGGTGAGACGACTAAACATCCAGCAGAGAATCCAGGAGCGAGAGAAAGATGTGAAGCTGCTTCAGCAGGA
This sequence comes from Oreochromis aureus, assembly GCF_013358895.1. Classification (NCBI taxonomy): domain Eukaryota; kingdom Metazoa; phylum Chordata; class Actinopteri; order Cichliformes; family Cichlidae; genus Oreochromis; species Oreochromis aureus. Next base: position 111,475,525 of record NC_052944.1, on the reverse strand, counting down.
GGTGGAGGCCATCAATGGCTCTGCTGATAAAGCAGTGGAGGACAGTGAGAAGATGTTCACTGAGCTGATCCGTCTCATCCAGAAAAGAAGCTCTGATGTGAAGCAGCAGGTCAGATCCCAGCAGCAAACTGAAGTGAGTCGAGTCAAAGAGCTTCAGGAGAAGCTGGAGCAGGAGATCGCTGAGCTGAAGAGGAAAGACGGCGAGCTGGAGCAGCTCTCACGCACAGAGGATCACAACCATTTTCTACACAACTACCCCTCACTGTCAGCACTCAGTGAGTCGACACACTCATCCAGCATCAATATCCGTCCTCTGAGCTACTTTGAGGATGTGACAGCAGCTGTGTCAGAGACCAGAGATAAACTACAGGACATTCTGAGAGAGGAATGGACAAACATCTCACTGACAGTCACTGAAGTGGATGTTTTACTGTCACCAGCAGAGCCAAAGACCAGAGCTGGATTCTTAAAATATTCACGTGAAATCACACTGGATCCAAACACAGCAAACACACATCTGTTATTATCTGAGAGGAACAGAAAAGCAACATTTAAGGAACAACAACAGTCTTATTCTGATCATCCAGACAGATTTCTTCCTTGTTGGCAGGTCCTGAGTAAAGAGAGTCTGAGTGGACGTTGTTACTGGGAGGTGAAGTGGAGAGGAAATGTTTATGCAGCAGTTTCATACAAGAATATCAGCAGAGTAGGAAGGCTAAATGATTGTGTATTTGGATTAAATGATAAATCTTGGGCATTAAGTTGCGATAGCAACAGTTATAAATATTTCTACAACAAAGTCCAAACTGAGCTCTCAGGTCCTGAGGCTTCCACATTAGGAGTGTACCTGGATCACAGAGCAGGTATTCTGTCTTTCTACAGCGTCTCTGAAACCATGACTCTACTCCATAGAGTCCAGACCACATTCACTCAGCCGCTCTATGCTGGACTTATGCTTTTTGAGCGAGGAGACACAGCAGAGTTCATTAAATTGAAATAGACAGAGTGGGTAGGTTTATGTTCTCCAAAGAAGCCTTAACATTTTAGAAATTCAGAGGTTTAACCAGTTATTGTTGTAATAAAGTTTAAAAGTTAGTGTCTAAAAAATATACTGCTGTAAATAAATGTGTAGCTACATTCCTTGGTTTATCTGCTGGATGTTTCTGGAAGTTTAATGTCCCTTAATCTGTTTATGATCAACAAAAGTGGTGTATTTTGGATAGTTTCTTCACCTGCTATATATAACTCATGTTTTATCGACTCCAATTAAACATAATGTTAAAACAATAAACAATGTTACTTGGTTGGTAGTTAAACCCTTTAATCCGATAAATTGTAAAAATGTATTAGTGGATTCTTTGCTGTTTGGGACACATTGCTAAAACATTTAGAGAAAATTAAAACCATACCCACCTGAAAGATGCTTGACAGCTGCCGTAAATCCTTTTTTTGTGTGTGATCGGGATTAATTTTTTTTCCCCCCTCTGGATCGGTGTCCAATATGTTCTTGGGGTGGGGTAAATATATAAAAAGGAGCGTTGTGGCCTTGCTATACGTATGTCTTTGTACTACATTGTTGATGCTCAATTTAAAAAAAAAATGTATTAGTCAGCAATTAATGGACAACAAGCAGCAGTATGCAATGACTGATCAGCAACTATTCTTGCACTTCATTCAAAGTCTTGAACTTGCATTTGTTCTCTATAGAGCGCTCAGTCTGAGGTCCAATGAGATGTCCAAAAAGATAAACTGTCATGGCCCTGGGTCATGCGACCCAGTATGTTGAGTTTTTTGGTGTTTTGTTATTCTTTTTAGTCTAGTTTTCATTTCAGCATATTTAGTTTCATTCTGCCATGTTTTGTGTCTCAGTTTTCCTTGGTTGTAAGATTCAAGTCATGGCCGTGTCTTCTTATGTTTCCTGTTTTATTTTGAAAGAGCTTGGTGTGTTGTGTTTATTGTATTTAGTTTCACGTGTCCTGTCATTATGTTAATTGTTGTCAGCCATGTTTCCCATGTGATCCGACTCCCTTGACTATTCCTCATGTGTATTTAGTCTGTGTGTGTTCCCTCAGTCAGTGTCGGATCGTCTGTTAACCTCACCACAGTTTACTTAGGTTTGCTCTATTGTTTCTCTGTATTTTCTAGTTGCTCAGTGTTCTTAGTTGTCATAGTTTTTCACTGAGTGTCTCAGCCCTTTTGTAACACAGTGTTCATAGCCTCCTTAGTTTCCCTAGTTGCTTGTTTTTCTTCTGCATCAGCCAATAAAGGCTCGCTTTATTTTTGAAACTACGTTTTGTCTCCACCGTGTCTGCACCTGGGTCTACCTCTTTCCTCACACCGGCGCACCCCGCCGTGACATAAACATTTTATCTTTCTCTTTGTTTCTAGATCGCTTTGCCACCCTGAGCAATCTAGGGTTGCAGGTTAATGTATGAGTTTTTATTTGTTGCTTGCAGTTGTCTGCAGTAAAAATTGGACCCCTTCCAACCATATATACATTACACAAACATCACATTGTGGAGACAGCTCAGAACAGGTGACTTTTAGATAAAACTGGGTGAATGAAATCAAGAATAAGGCAGAGAGTCAAAACACAGTCTTGTAATCTGGGAGAATTTGTTGTTCCAGCCAGCCATTTGGCCTTGGAGCCTTCTAGCTGGCCAGAGGCATCCGCATTAAGATAATGCTTGTTTGGGTTAGTTTTAGTGCAAACAAACTGCATTCCACTGTCTACCATAAATGTAAATGCTGTAACTTGATTATTTTAATAAACCATGTAACTTGGATGATTCGATGCTGGCGTGACCACAGTGCACACGTCTGATGTCGCTCACTCATTCAACCAGACCCAGAACTGATCCGGAATTAAAACAGGACTACAACAGTTCAAAATCAGGACTACTGAGGACTTAACCAAGACAGAACCAGAATCAAAACTAGATGATAGTAGCACTAAAAACCATCATAGACCTGCACTACACTTATTTTTTAATTCTACCAAAGTACACTATTTAGATTCAGAAAGGTTTATATAATTATTCAGCCTTGTGCAAACAAGCCTGCATAACTTAGTAAATATATAACTTGAAAAATAACAAACCTAAAAGAAACACTAGGTACGAGATACATGAGTACCTATGATACGGTGATACTTTTGTTAAACAACCATTTGACTAACATGTCTGTCTCACCTGCTCTCTCTCCTCTCTGCTCCTCTCTCCTCTCTGCTCCCTCTCTCCTCTCTGTTCCTCTCTCTCTCTCCTCTCTGCTCCTCTCTCCCTCTCTGTTTGCTCTCTCTCCCTCTTTGTGCTGACAATCATCAAATATACAGTTGAAACCAGATATTTACATACTCTTCAGATAAAAACACAAACACTTTTTAATTGTAACATCAAATCAGACTAAATGTTTTTTTAGATTGATAAATATAAAAACATATTTGTTAACTTTAAGAGTAAAGAGAGAAACTGTCTGTATTTCTTAATTGCAAATGGCACCAAATTGTATTCAAAATTGAGCCACACTTATGGAGCTCCACAGTTCTTTTCCTGGTGTTTTGGTTGACATCTCTTGATTTTCACATGTCACAGAAACAGGCTCTGTGTTTTGCCTTATATGCATCCACAGCTGTGCCACCAATTTACTCACATGGACTCTACGAACCTATCAGAAGCTTCTTCAGCTCAGAATGGAATCGTCTGGAGTTTTCTTATTAATTAACAATAAACTTAGTGTATATGTACTCCTAAATTTGATGAAAGTGATAAATATAGACAGCTCTGTCTCTCTTTATTCTGACATTTAACTAATTCAGAAGATATTTCAATATTTATCCAAAACAAAACAAGTTTACTCTAAATTGATGTTGTACAGTATAAAAGTTTTTGTGTTTTCCTAAAGTGTAAATATCTGGTTTAAATTGTGAATATACTGCTGTGTATTGAAGTTCCTCTTGTTTTGCATAGATATACTGAACAACATACAAAGCATAATATATAAAATAACATCTACCTGAGTTTTTTCTTTGAAAGAAGCTCCTTATGTCCATTGTTGTATATCAGTACATTACTGAAACCGATTTATTTAGCCGTGGAGGGAAACAACTGAAAATATGAAATAAACACACATGTAAAGTAAGACTCTCTAAAGAAACAGCGTTGTTGTTGTTCGACTTTTCATTTCGCCATTTGTTGATTCACTTGAAGAGCAAGTAACGTAATATGGGTCAAGTGATCAGTTTGATATCAATCTTTCGTGATACACCGTCATATTTACATTATTTGTACAGTACGAATGATTTGATTTGGTACCTGGTCTAACTTCAGTTCACACACACACACATACAGCTAGTGAGTTCATTTTGTAGGTGAAAGTTTAAGCATGTTTTGCTAGATCTGTCACGGTTCTGGGTCCGTTAGACCCAGTATTTTGAGTTTATGTTTTGGTTTAATTTTGCATTATGGATTGTTTTCTTATTCTCTTGTAGTGCTTGTGTTGGTGGTATGATGATTATGATTATGATTATGATTATTATTATTATTTTCTGTTTATTCGTGTGTTTTGGAATTGTGGTCATGTATTGTTTGAGTTCCATGTGTTATATTCTGCCTCCCAGTCTGCGTCCTTGTTTAGTGGTTTATGGTTTCCTGTTTTGTTTTGAAGGCGTGTGCTTTATGTTAATGTGAGCAGCTTTGTTCCCCCTGTCTCGTTAGCCCTGATCTCTCCCTGCTGTGTCTCCCTCCTGTTGCCGATTCCCTCATTACTGCCCTGTGTATTTAAGCCCTGTGTTTTCCGTGCTCGTTGTCGCGATCTCCCTCATGTTGTGTGTTTCTACCTGTGGCTCCCTATGTGTGTTTTGTTAGATTTTTCTCAGTTTAGGTTTTTGTAGATGTTCTTGGTTCAGCAATAAAGGCTGCCATTTTGAGTTCAGTCCTGTCTCCAGTGAGTTTGCGTTTGGGTCCTATTCCTGCTTGCACACAGCCGAACCATGACAAGATCTGCATTTTATGTCTGTGTGTACGTGACTGTTTGATGAAGAAGCAGGTGCAGGATGTTCCAGAAGCTGTGCTTGAGCTGTGGTCGAGGGACAGCACCCGCGGAGGTTGGCAGCGAGTGTTCTTTTAAACTATGTTAAAAGTCATTGTGGTTTTGATTTGACGTACACATGTATTGAATCACTTGACGTAGAGGGGGCGTACCCTGATGTATAAAACCATTACTGTTTCGTTTTGGGGCAGAGATTGATGCTGTCTGCGTGCAGGTTCATCTCTCCACACGTGTGTATCAATAAATCGCTTGACTTAACCTCCTGAACTGATGTGGTTATTCTCCGCCGTCATCCCTCTCAACTCTGAATACAAGCACTAGCGTGAGCTATAAGCTAACAGCTAGCCTGGTTAATGACGCTAGAGTTCCAAGAACATGCAAACAGCTCGTCTCTACTGCTTTAACTGTTAAACAGAAGCAATACTGCGGCTCAACTCTGCTAAATTACTAATGAAAAACATTGACCAGGCAGCTGTGATTGAACAGCAATGTCCATCCAACTCTTCATGGTTGTTGTAGTCGTGATAATTTTGTGAGGCCACATCGAAAAGCCTCGGATACGAAGCGTAGAGCGGCCACCGGGGCAAAAGAAAAATATGTCACGTTATAACGTGAAAGGTTTATTGTTCTAACAATATACTTTTAATGTTTGTACAATATACCTTTCATGTTTGAAGAATATAATATTACGTTATTACAATATACATAATTATCATGTTTGTACAATGTAAATATTATATTGTACAAACGTGATATTATATTGTTCAAACGTGAAAGGTATATTGTTAGAACAATAAACTTTTTACGTTTGTCAATATAAAATTGCACTTAGTAGTCAGCATAATCTTTTAATAATATAAGTTTACTTATGGTAGAATACTGCATGTAATAATTTGGCTGAATATGGACAGGAAGCATCACAGTCCAGCTTCACTGAAGCCTTAAAGTCTCTGATATGAGATGAGAAATGAAGCAGCCAGAGCTTTTTCATGAGTGGAAATCCACTGTGACTGTGAGCTGCTGCTACAGCCTCCAGATTAGCCAGCAGCTCATCCTGCTCAACATTTTCTCACCAACTTTAATGGAAGTGTGATGTTTTCAGCTGGAGTGATGGTCAGGGTGGCCTCCCTCTCCTCTTCTTCTCCTCTTCCTCTTTCATTCGTAAAGCCACTTCTGCTGCTTTCATTCATTTGGAAGTCCTGTAGCTGAGTTTGGGAGAGACTAACAGCCTCGGCAGCAGAGGGGAGAAAGGCTGTAACACCACCACTTTATTCTACCTGTCACATCATTTTATCAGGAAACAGATATCTGCTTGTTTTACACAGATATGCTCATGTTTTTGCTGTGTTTCCTTGAAGAGCTAAAATGTAAGAAGATCAAATGGTGCTCTTTATTATCATGTTGGTTTTGTTTCCTGTCTCTTGGATGGAGCCCAGCTGTGCGTGGCCCCTGGGCCGGTGGTCAGAGTGTGTGCTGGATAATCCGGCCCAGGATGAGGCCAAACTGACATGGAATCAAATGTCTGTCACACATTTGAGCCGAATTTAAAAACATCCTCCATAAATATTGAGTAATAACTGGAAAAATGAGACTAAAATGCCTTTAAACATCAGCTTATCCTGCTGATCAAAGTCCAACACTGAGTTTGTAAAAACATGTTTGTCAATCATTTTGTTTCGTTTATGAGGAAAATGATTCAATAACTTGCTGCTAATACACAACATTTCATCATATTTCCTCATAAGCCTCTTTTGTCTGACCATTTGATCCCATTTGAATTTGCAATAAAGGATCCACAGAGTTTGGTGACAATAATGACAGTAGATGTTTGTGTGATGGAAGCAAATGAGTGTGTGATGTTCTTTCAGTGTTGCATTTTGTAGACGCTCCCTGAGCACTGGTCTCACAGCCAGCTGCACATAGAGACCAGTGTTGTTAGTCCAGGTCAGAAGATGACTTGTTGGAATGAAAATGAGCTTGTAGTTTGTCTGCTTTAATAATGGGACTGGAAAAAGGGAGTCTCAAACCAAGTATAAGACAAATGAGAATGATTTTGAACTGTGACTCAGATAAAGTTACTCGAGTACAGTCCAAAATTAAAAATATTAACCTGAAAATGAGCATTATGTGTACAATTACATACAAAAATATCATGAACAGCTTTATGATTCTCATTTTGTTGAAGACGAGAAATCCACATCACAGTATAAATGTGACGCATGAAGAAAAGTTTTCCATAATAATTTTACATTAACACCATATGAACTCCGTTATTTTCTGACTTTTGTTCTTGTGGTCGTTGCTCAGTCTGGTTTGGAGTGAAACCTGAATGAGAAAAGTTTCAAAGGTTAGAAGTTACTGAGGAACATCGTGACCTGGATCTATTACTGCCATGTTTTCTCACATTCTTTTAATCTTTAATCCTGCTTTAATCATTGTTTTGTGTTTCAGAAAAGTCCTTGAAAATGTTTCATCATTTCATCCTAAGAGCAGATTTGGATGGTGCAGAAATCTGTCCTCAAGTATGTTGAATTTATTTATGAATCTATGTAAAATCAGTAAATATATTAGTCTGTTTAAATTTTATGAATGAATTAGCATCAGATTTATCTCCCTCAGTGGAAAAATATCTTACAGGTTTCTTCCTGACTTTCTTTTCATTCTTTAACAGGCATTAAAGCTCAGATATGAAAGCAGAACTCCAAATTTCTTTGAAGTGTACATTAAGAATCCAGACAGTGACTTCCAGCTCAGACTTACGCGAAAAAAAAGAACTTCAGTGTTAGAGTGGATTGTTAAATGTTTGTCATTTTTATGCTTGCCAACTCTGATGAAAGGGATTCCACTGTCCTTCCCCCCAGATTCTCGGGGTTCTGGGTAGGGGGCTGTAATGTTTTATTGCAGATACATCCTATCTGGAGGATCTACTTCTTTTGATGTAAGCTTCCTGCGGTTACGACCCTTTGGTCAGCAGGAGGTCTGCCACACACACACACACACACACACACACACACACACACACACTCCTACTTACATATAGAAGCTTCACACATATACATACATACAATGCCTTAGAAGCATGTGGGCGTTGCTTTGCTGTGTTTTGTGTGAACTGTCTCTCAATAAAAGCCAGCGAGAGGAGGCCATCATCGGGTCATTCGTATTGAGCTGAGATACCGACGAGGCCTCCCTTGCAAGTAAATGATCAATCGCTGTTGCCTTGTTTTTCTTTCATGGGAATAAGTCCTGGATACAGCGGGTCTGAGTTTAGACCCAACATTCAGTCAGTTTGGACCCGCACTGTTAGAAAAGGTAAGATTTAAGCACGTCTACAAAACTGTATCATCACTGTACCACTTTCACTTTGAAGATTTATTTTAGCGATCATTATGCAACACAGATGGCAAATGTTCCTGGCATGGTCCTGGGTCATTTGACCCAGCATTTTGTGCTTATTATTATCATCATTATTATTATTATTATTATTATTATCATTATTATTATGATCTTCTGTTCAAGTTCATTCTGATTATGTGTTCGGGTTTAGACTTTTTGGTTCTGTGTTCCCTCTGTTCTCTGTCTGTACCATGTCTCTGAGTCTGTCCAATTCCTGCTTTACTTTGCGCCTCGTCCCTCATACTACTCTGTGTGTTCTGTTTGCCAACTTGCCTGCCTCTTAGTTTTTGCTTTCCCAGTTTAGCTAGTTCTCTGTCATATCAAGAGTATCTCTCCACCCCTCTGGTTGCCCCTTCAGGCTCCCTCTTGGGGTGGGCTGCATGCCTTAACAGGGACGTGAGGGCATGAGCTGTGGGGTGTGGCCGGGCTAGCCGGAGTGTCTTAAAGAAGTGTCCACACGCCACGACCAAGGGCGGGTCATACCCTGCACATATGGAATATGTAACGGAGTGGAGAGAGAACCAAGGTTACAATGTAACCACACATTTTTTGTTCTGTGTGCAATCCCTCAATAAAGGCGTGTGTTTTGAGTTCACTTGGCCTCCGTGAGTCCAGCTCTTGGGTCCACCATTCCTGCCTGCCTTCACACAGTCATGACAGTTCCTGCTGCTGCTTTGAACTCTTCAAACTAAAGAGCCAAACTGATGATTGACTGTGCAGCTCTGACATGGCACCAAATGTCCCTGTTATCAGCTGCTGGATGGACGTTATCAGAGCTTTTAGTCCCACACGGATCACCAGGAGCTCCTCCTCGGTCTGCAAACAGGCTCAGCAGCTCTGATCATTCATTGAGTCAGCACAGAGTGTGGAGACATCTAGTGGTCGTGGAGAGTAGTCCCATCAAAGCTCTGCTGCTGAATGTAGTTACTGTAAGGTCTCTGATAGGGCTGTTCGATATAACGATATGTATCGGATGACGATATAAAACGTCTATCGTTTCATTTTACGCTATCGTTTGTTTCGTGGTGTCGCAAAATAAACTGTTTACAGCAATATTTTTCATTATTTTGATGGTCACTGTAGTGGCTATATTAATTTCCTAAAGTTCTCTCTTTCTCTTATATTTAATATAACCACACTACAGACGGACAAGCGCCTGTTTTTTATGCGTTGTCGTTAGCAACAACGACGGTAACACCATCGCGTGTCCGCTTGTTTATTTTCCACATAAACCTTTCACAATAAAGCTCAAGATCCTGTTGAGACTTTTCAAAATAAACTGAATCACGTGAAAGATGCAGAGTATTTACGGATGAGAAGCAAAAAAGAGCCGTCAGGTGCTAAAAAAATAAACCTTAGACTCAAACGTTAGAACAGGCTTTTCCCCACAGCACGCTGTGTAATAAATACTCACAAAGGAAACGCGGCGGCCGTTACAACCTATGTCTAAAAATGTATCGTTTCATGCATCAGTTAAAACACTCGACTCCAGGTACGCTGACGCCCAGCTGGAAACACTTCACGCAAGTCGAGCTGCCCGACATTCACAGAATTTACAGAAAATGTTACATTTTTGTGATTTATATCGTTATCGGACGATAGATGTCTTAATATCGGGATATGAGATTTTGGTCATATCGCACAGCCCTAGTCTCTGATGGAGCTCTGTGATTGGTGGATTGTCCAAACTAAACTCAGTGATAAAGTTTCCGCCTCATTAATAAAAGGAAGTCAGTGTTTCTGTGAGCCGACGAGCTGAACTCAGACTTTTCACTTATACCACGTCTTATTTCTTTCTTTATTGTATTTATTTATTTGACCTGCAGTGATTTTATTTCTACATGTAGATATTTGATATTCTGTAACTGAAGCTGTGTCCACGTTTGACCTCAAAGTGACACATGGACTCTGTCTGTGTCCTCAGTTTCCCAGCATGCCTCGGCTGTGGAGCTGTATGAGGGAGAGCTGTTTGTCCTGCTGCCCTGTGAGTTTCCCACTTTTGAACTGGACAGCCCCACAGTGGTGTGGAGTCGCTCTGACCTCAGTCCTCCAACCGTCCACCAGCTTCAAGGAGACGAACTGAAAGATCCAAACCAGCGTTACAGCGGCCGAACATCCATGAAGACTGACGCTCTGGAAACTGGAGACCTCAGCCTGAACCTGACCAACCTCCACCTGTCTGACAGCGCCACCTACACCTGCTCCATCAGATCATTTAGACTGAGAGATGTCCTCTGCAGGTCAAAGGTCAACATCAAACCAAAACCCTGCTGTAGGCGATCACAATCACTCAAACTGAACTTTTAATATTGTCACAATAAGCATGCTTGCTTCACCATTTTAAATCTGAGCAGATTCTTTAATTCATTACATTCAGTCAAAGGTCACCTGACAATTTGTGTTTCTCTACAGAACCATTTCCATCCTGGGCCACAGCTCTGCTGGTTCTCCTGGCTCTGCTGGTTCTCCTGGTTCTCCTGGTTCTCCTGGTTCTGCTGGTTCTCCTGGCTCTCCTGGTTCTCCTGGTTCTGCTGGTTCTGCTGGCTCTCCTGGTTCTGCTGGTTCTCCTGGTTCTCCTGGTTCTTGTTCTCGTCGTCTCTGGAGGTCTTGTATTTCATTTCCGGCACTATTTTAAGTCAGGTGAGTGTCTCCTACTGCACTACCCATAATGCCGATGGTTAGCAGGTAGGGGTGGGTTTTGATTAGTGATTAAATCGTTTCTAGCTTGGATAACGTCATATTGATTCATTAAAATCCTGAATCGATGTTTAAATATAAATGTATTTGAGCTGAAACGCCTGAATCTCAGGTTGAAGCTCCCACAGTTTCAACAACCATCAAACAGCTAAAACAGTAACTGAGAGCAGGAACACGGATTCTGCACAAAGACGCATCAGGATCAGTTTCATCTAAAAATCTCTGTTTTCTGCATTATTGGCTTGTTGTTACCCACCAGTCTACCGTTGTTGACAGTGCTGTCGGCCGCTGGGTTTGTTGTTGTTTTTGACTTAGTCTCATTTCTGCTGCTCAAAACTGAACAAACTTTGTAAAATGATGCAAAATTGCAAAACTCTCAGCTGTGTCTGTAATCAAACCTCTGTAACTTTGCTTCACTTCATCAGGTCATGTTCACATGTGTTTTTGTTCTACTGCAGAATATTTTTAAGGTCATCTGCTATAAAAAGCCAGGCAGGAAAATCTGCTTCATGTTCTTCTGTTTTATCCTCAGTGACTTTGACACAAAGGCCTCTGCTGTGATGCTCACACCTCTGATGAAGTCTCACAGTGTCAGCTTTCTTTTATAGATATAAAAATATGGAAATGAATGATAATATTTCTGACTGTCTGAGGCAAACTGATTCAAAGTGAATGATTGTAGAAATGAGTGAGGAGCCCTGTTAGCAGGTGTCCTCTGGTGGCTCCTTGACTGTCACACAATCATGTGCTGACAGGAAATGTTGCAGCAGCTTCAGTAAATGTTCCTCCCTGAGTTGTGCTCAGTCATGTGGTGGAGAGCTTCAGATGTTCAGAGCAGGAGAGCTCCAACAAGACCAGGACTGTTCCACCATCTGCTGACATCACAATATAACTGCTTACTGTTAGTAGTGCAGTGTCAGTGGATGCATTTGACCAAAACCAGAGTGGAAACGGTCACAGATGTGGTGTTTCTTCAAGCAGGCTGTGAGGTGGGCAGCAAGCGGCTTCTCAACAAGCTTTGACCTGAAAGAGAAACTGATCTATAATGTTGATGTCATGTTGGATCTAAGCTGGGTTTGCTGAGCTTTGCTTCCACAACGGCATGTTTGAAAAAGCTGGAACACTCCAGTCTGAAGAAAAGCGTTAAAAAGGTTTACAAGGCAAAAAGCTTTGTGGGAGAATCTCTGAGGGAGCTGAAGACGGCTGATTCTCATCAAATGTCACAGGTGTAAAGTAGAGCAGCAGTGAGCTGCACAACAAGAACGCTCTGGGGGTTTGTCATTGATTTCTGTGATCTACAGAAAATCAGACTTTTGTTGCTGTCTGCTTTAGAGCCACATTTATAGGTGAGGCAGCTCGAGACGCAACAGCTGATTGTGTCAAACAAAACTTTGAATTTCTCCCATTTTCTGATCTGAGTTTTGTTTCTGAAGTTTCAAATAGACTCATTTATCCAATGGCACGTCCTCAAGTGAAGGTCAACAAAGACGCAGTTGTGGTCACTCAAAGCTACATCCTCCGCAGACACGTTGCTGATGCTGAGGCCCAAAGAAAGGAAGCGTGTGAGACATGGCCGACTGTGGAGGCTCAGTCTGTCTGTTCTTCTTCATCCAACATGTCTGCAGCACTTTACAGGACGCTGCAGACTAGTTACCAAAGAACGAGTCAGGAACACATCAGGAACAAACTCAGACACACAAGTTTTACAGAGACCCAACGAAGATGAAGAGAAAGTTGCTGTAACCTGGAGACCTCAGTCTGACCCTGAAATACCCACAGATGGAGACACAAACACCTCCACCTGCACCGTCTGCAGCAGGGAGGGAAACATCCTGCTGAAGAAACAAGTGCTGCTCACTGTCAGGGCTCAGTGCTGTAGATGCAGGTCAGAGGTCAGAGGTCATGGTGGGACCAGGATCAGTTTACTCCATTTAATCCATTCAGCCTGTGGGCTGTGAGCAGTAAGAGTGAAGAGGAGGAGATGGCAGTGAGACCTGCTTTGATGGAGGCACACAGACAGGAGGAGCTGCAGGTGCAGAGCTGAAGATGCTGAGAGTTTGGTTGGAGGTGAGCAGGATGGACAGGATTAGAAAGAAGAAGATCAGAGGGATCGCTCAGGTCCAGCAGAGCTGCAGTCAGACTGTGTGCTGGATGCTCCACTCCAGAAACTGACTCAGTGTGTGTGTCAAGTTCACACAGTGCAGAAACAAACAGCCTTCACTTTACAACATGATCACAGGTTTATTGATCCATCAGAGCAGCTGGAAGGAAGAGACGAGCTCCTGAACATTTCCTGCTGCACAAACAAAGTGATTCATTATTAGTTTGATTAGATCTTTAATGTCACAGCTGTCTGAAACATGCTGATGTCACACAGTTTGATCAGACTGTGCATTGGTGCATAGTGTAGGTTTTATCTGCATGATTTTATTGTCATATTTATGTTTGTTTATTTAAATATCAGGTTTTATCCTGATATTGTGTGTTTTAGTCTTGTTGCACAATATTCTTTTAATCCACTGTGGACTAAGCGCACAATAGTAGCACCTGTGGAGGTGGGGGCGTTCCCCGAGGCAGCCTATCAGCTGCCAGGCTGACCTGTTAAAGGGGATGGTGAGGTAGAGATGGGAAGGCGACGCACGCCAATTAGGGGCTCTGTTGGCTCTTAGGTGACGGTTTCCTCGTGGCTGCGTGCAGCAGGGCTAGGGGAGGATCTGTGCTGACGGACGTGGGTTACTGACCTGGTAGCCTGGCTGCCCCTGGGTGGGTCCGGGATGGGCGTGAGGTTCTGGGGGCACTCCGTCTCTGGGCCTCGGGGCCCTGGCCAAGCCTCAGGGCTTGGGTCCTGGTTGGTGTGTTGCCGGGGTTGTGGGCGGGTGGGTGTATGGGGGCCCAGTCCTGGCGCTGGGTGCCGCCTGTGCATCGAACCACCTGGGGGCTCTTCAACTGGTGGGGAGGTTGCCAAATCCTGCAGGAGATTTCCTCTCTTCAGGAACTCTCTCTGCAGGAGGGGAGATACAGGAGAGGTGGAGGAAGATCTCAGCCTGGGCGTCTATTGTCTTGTGTAGTCTGGAAGATGAGTGGATGATGGGGTGGGTGCAGTTTTCTCTGTGGTGGGGTCAGGTGGACTGTCCCGGGCTCTGTGGGGTCGGGCGGCGTTGCTGCACTGGGCCCCGGTCCGGATGGGCCTGGGCCCCCCTTTCCTGGCGGGTTGCAGAGTATGGGGTGCCTACTGGGGTCAACGGGGAGCTGACCCCAGGGAGGGGTCACTGCCCTCCCTTCCTTCCCTCCCCATCTCCAGCTGCCTCCTCTTCCCGCTCCACCACAATCACCCACACATGCAGGGCCTTGGGGTAGGGGTGTGTCACCAGGGTGCAGAGGAGACATCCCCCCTCTGTCCCCTTCTGGCTGCCTCTGCCTCAATTTTATCCCACAACTTAGACATTCACATTACTCACACTCTCATTACACATACATATAGGATCTTGGGGTGGGCACGCTACACGGATTCCAAATTACCATCAGGGTGTACACCTCACCCCTGGCGTCGTTGCCCACCTCTCAATTTTAAATACACGTAGACATTGAGGGCTAGCAGGAGGGGCTATACGCTTACCTGCTGCTCTGGCAGGTAGCTCCATGCCCTCCTGGGTTTTAAATGCACCTTAGAACACACATACATCAACAGTACATATGAGCGGGTGGAGGGAGGTTTGAGTCTTCCCACACCCCCGTTCTCTGCGGCCTGCTGGAGCGGGGAGCTAGGAGGAGGAGTTGGCCGTCCGACTGGGGTCTGGAATGGGGCCTCCTGCTGCTGCGGAGTCGGGGCAGTCTGCTTCTCCCCACCGCAGGGAAAAGGGTAACACCACCTGGGTCTGGGCGCAGTTTCCCCCTCCAGGGCAAGGGTACCTAGACCCGGGGCTTAGAGTACGCTTGGGGAGTGTGATTGTGTGTACAGCGTCTCTCTATGTCTGTCTCCACGTTGGGTGAGTGTTGAGTAATTGTATATGAGAGCATGAGGGTGGGAATAGATGTTTGTATCTGTGTGTGCCTGTTTGTCTGTGTCTATATGTCAGGTTGGGTATCAGACCCCACCTCTCTGGGGACATCTCAGGCCCTCCAAGGTTTGGAGGCCTATCTCCCCCCACACACACAAACTACACCCTTTTTGGCTCCTACCTCAAAGCACACTGTGCGCTGTCGTTCTCACGTGCTGCACAATAATGTTTAATATTTAGTATTTACTGTCATATTCCCATATATCATTGTGATCTTGTTTATTACTCTCGTTTTCTTCTGCTTGCTTTCTTTTTTCTTTCTCAACAGGTGATCCAGGTGATCGATATATGTATTTTTTGTCTGCTTATTCTGTTGGTTTTGGTTTTTTGCCCTTTTTCCCCGTCCCTCTTCTCAGGTTTTTTTTTTTTGTTTGTTTTGTTTTTTGTTTTTTTTTTCCTTTCCCTCTTTCTTTCTCCTCTTTCTTTCCACCAGTCAAGTCTGTCCCGTATTCAGCAAGTGAAAATAAAATAAACAATAAAAGGTGAATCAAATGGACCATTACGGCAAGGCTGGGATGGTCCATTTGGTAAAGTAAATCCGTTGGGCATCTTTCTTCGCCTTTAGACAATAATTCTGATGGCAAAAGAACCAAACGGGACAGGTTAAAAAGAAAAAAAAAAAAAAAAAGGAAGGCGACGCACGAAAGGCGAGCAGGAGGAAAGAAACGCGCTCAGCCAGCATAGTGGGAGGCGATGCAATCCACAGCAGGGCAGGGGTGTCCCTCTGCCTGCATCTGGCGGTGCTACGACGGAGGCCGTGTTCAGGTGTGGAGTGGGGCGGGACTGTGACGCGCTGTCAGGAGGAGACAGGTCTGCGACAGGAGCCCCGCCCCCTTGTTCTTCTGGCCGGCGTGGTTTCCATCCCAGAAGAGAAATTCCTCTCCTGTTTCAGATAAGGAACATCTGCCCGTGTGTGGCTGGACTGTGGGATTATGGGAATTTTAGCACATGGAAACATTTGTTTAGCCTTTGTGTTGACAGTGTAGAGTTATTTCTGCCCGCAGGGTTTTTAGCGTGTTGAGACTCTTTTTATTGTATAGGGGGGTTTAACCTGTAACTCTGGTTGTGTCTGTTTCCATGGAAATACAGGTGAGTTTCCCACCCAGAAACAGAGCGTGAACATCACCTCTGTCTGCGCTGTGTTGGTCACAAGCTTTGTTCTGGGCTTTTAAGTGGAGGGTGGAGCTTGTGAGTGATGGAAGCTGAGAGCTGTGTTAGCACATGCTCAGTGTGACAGTATGTTGCTGCCACTTTATTAGGTACAGCTTGCTAACACAGGCTCAGACCTGCTTTGCCTTCAGAGCTGCTAAAAATCTTCATGGCTCAGATTCAGCGAGGTGCTGGAAACATCCCTCAGAGTCATGTGATCAGTGACGTCTGCTTCAGCACTGATAGAAAAGTGCATCCACATAAACAGGATATATAATAATAACAATCAAATGCTGATCAAATGTTAGTCTCTTAGTGTTGGTCAAGTTACTTGAAAAAAGTAATCAGTAACTATTTACTGATTACTTCCCCCAAAAAGTAATCCCATTACTTTACTGATTACTTATTTTCAAAAGTAATTAATTACCTAGTTACTTAGTTACTTTTTAAAAACACGATTTACAACCTGAATAGGTAATAAAGCGATAGATCTTTCAGCCCAATTCTACTTTTTCTGCTTAATCCATCATACAAAATGTAATCAAATGGAAAAGTCTTTTTTTTAAATTTGGTTTTATCAGTTTTAATCTTTTAACTTTATGCATCAAGCAAAAATTAAATTATATGCAACATTCTCTGACTGGAAGAAATTTGTTTAACATTTAAACCTATTTTCTGCACATTCCAGCACATAAAATAAAATATTTTTTTGTGTTTACACTCTCAAATAAATGCAAGTGAAACACAGCACAAAATAAATAAAATCAAAGACTCAGCGGTCCTGTTGCTCTACACTCTTAGAAGAGATGTGTTAAAATTGACACATGATGTGTTAAATTTTAACACATGTGCTGCATCAGCTCAGGGACAACACATGATGTGTCAGTTTTAACACAATTAATGTGTCTGCTCCTTTAACACATCTTCTGTGTTAAAAAACGTAAACACAAGGATGTGTTATTTTGACACAAAAATGTGTTAAAATGTGTACATTTCAATTTTTGAAAAAAAGGAGAAAAAAGATGGGTATATATTATACATTTATTGAATTCCATTTTTTATTTAGCATATTATAAATCATTACAAACTGAATAAACAACAGCTGTCAGAATCTTTTCAATTAAAATGTTTTAAATTCAATTTTAGCCAAAGCTATATCACAATTTTTACTTGACAAAATCAAACAAAATTCATATCTGACTAACTTTCTATCTCTCTAGATCATTAAAATGTCAAAAAAATTGAAAAAAGGGCAAAATATCATATATCTATATAAATATATATCTATATCTCTCATATATACATATACATATATATATATACATATACACATATATATATATATATATACACACACACACACACACACATATATATATATATATACATATATATATATATACATATACACACACATACATATGTTCTGATATAATCATGTCCAGACAATACATGAATTAAAATTTTTTAAAGGTAACAATTGTCATCTTCAACAAATTGTCAACATTCAACAAATGTGCGGTTGCATGCAAGCAGAAAAACATACATTTTGGCGAATATAGCATCCAGGTTATACAATTATGTACCTTGGGTTTAAATACAGCTTATTAGCATCAAAGCTTGTCACTATACTTAAAGGCAGAAAATCAAACATTTCAGCCAATCAGTTCATATTGTCTGACCTTTCCACTGCATAGGCATAAAATGGTCAGAGTCCCGATAAGCAGTGTATTTGACAAAGATGCCAAATGAGGTTTCTCACCTTTGTGAACAGAGACTCTCTACATTTTGGACAGGTGAGCATTTTACTTGCATGCTTTAATCTGTGCAATCAGCTCCAGTACTTTGGTTTTCCTTTGGGTGGACAGCGGCAGGTCATAGACAAACTCAAAGAAGGTGAAGACAAGCAGTGCTGGATAGGACAAGTTACATACCCAGTACAGTTTGAAAAGCTTATCCACAACACACGTCTGGGCTTCATTCAGAGGAATGGTTACTTTGTCATTCTTAGCAACAATGATGTACTGCCTGGTTGCACTCTTTAGATCACCGATGCATATCAGCTGGGGTTGGTGTGTTGTGGATGATGCTTCAGGATCACTGCAAAACGATGCAATACTTGTTCCAGGCTTGAAGATGGGGAAGATAAAGATAGATTTTTAGAGAAGTATTCAGTGAGGTGTCGACAAATGCCTTCCTCAGGTAAATACCATGTGAACTTTACTGAATACATACCAGTGCAAAATCAACCAGGTGCGTTATAGCTGATTTAAGGCTGCAACGACTGGCACCAACTGGTGGAAGCAGGTGTGTTAACACGCGTGGGGGGGGGTAGTGAGCTTCGGAATGATACTGGCTTCCCATTTTCGTAAAAAGAGATCCGCCTTTCCTCCTGTAAGCTTGCTAAACTCCAAGTCCACCTTATGGAGAGAAAAAACAGTGTTTAAGTTTAAAATAAAGCATTAAATACATGAAATCAAAAGTACATTCTGCCCATTTGGTAGCTGTATGGCTAAAATCAAACTTTACAGTATCACATTTCTGTTACCCACTTCCACATCAAGCTTACCTACACATTGAAACATAACAATTGGAGTGGTATTTGAATACAAGTCCATTATTCCTTAATTTTAGCTATGAATTGGGTCCCATCAGACCCTTAGAAAAAAATTAGGACTTTTTAGCTGATGTTCTAGCAGCTAATTTCTTATTTTGTCTGTCTGCGGTTTGTCCTGTAGAGCTTTTTCTGCTGAAAATAGTGCTGCTGAAAGCAGAGTTTCATACAGATTTAGGTGATTTTTTGTAGGTTTTTCACTTCCATGAGCAGTACTTCTACATTGTCATTTGATGTCCCTACTATTATAGTCATTTGGTGGTACGAGTAAGATTTTGGATCATGTGAAAAGTAATGCTCATTGTAATAAAAGCCCAGTGAATAATGATCCAACTCTGAAATTATAAAACTTTCAAAATATTCACTAGGAGCTCATAAACATACCTCCAAATGTATCCACTCCTGTTACATACTTTGTATGCAAAACACAACTGAGTGAAGAAGGAGTACATAAACAATTACCAGGAAACCAAGCAACTTACCAGACTTGGCATGTCCAAAAACCGTGGGTACTCTCTGAATATTTCAGCGGCAGTGGGGGAGTCCTTGCTAATCCAGGCTCTGCGACTGGTTTATGTTTCCTCCATGCCTGACATGATAGTTGGAAGGTTCTCAGCTGAGGGCCGCAATCTTTTGATCAGAGTAACCCACTCATCTGTGCTGCTGGTATTCCCATCCTCTTGCCTGAGCTTCTTGTCTTCACCACAGTCATCTGTCACTTTTCGCTACTTATAACGTCTCTGCCCTGGTCGAGATTCCGTCTAAGGTTGCGCAGTTTAGGAATCCATAATGGGAGACTGGATCATAATAATGCTCCTGAGGAAGAAAGGACACAGGTATATGGGTAACAGCTGAGCAATTTTAACTGAGAAAAAAAAGCTCTAATAAATAATGAGATAAAGGTTAAAAGATACATAGTAAGTGGGAACAAGTGCAATTTACAGTATGTAGTGGAATTTACATTATTAAAATGCTAAATTTACTTTACAAAAATTTACTTCTCATCTATAAAAGTGGTTACAAGGACTTTGACAGATTCTAAGTTGTCATATGCGTGCTGAAAAAAAAGAAACACATGGCTGAATAAGTAAGATAATTTGCATGGTCAAGTTGCTGTTGTTTTTTTTAAATAACACTGACTATTACTTCCTCAGAAGTTCTGCATAAAAAGAAACTATATCAGAGCATGTTTCCAGCAATAACCCTTAAAAGGAATGCGCACATACTTTAGTTAATCATACTAGATGCAAAAACTGCTTTAACTGCTTAAAAAATAATTATCTCTGTCAATATGAGGTATATTTCATGTTAAAGTTACTCAGTCTTTATTCCTATTCTGTGCTAGCAAACAAATGGTCTCGGTGATAACTACATTTGCTATATTCAGAGCTAACAACAATATTGTCATTTTACACAACACTGCTACGGTTAGGCGCTGACTCTGGCATTGCTCATAGACACCAGAATGCCGGTCGGAGCCGCTAGCTCAACTACAACTCTGGTCCTAAGAGCAATTTCTGAATACTCTAATACATAAATAAAGTAAATAGATAAATACATGAATAAAGTAATACATAAAATACTACCAAAACACATTTACTCTAATGAAGTATGGCACTAAAGCCAAGAACTAATACTAAAATTAAGAGTTGGATATGTTAGCAAGACTGTTACATTAAGGTTAGCTAGGTATAGTTAAGCAGTAATTAACTTAAACTCAAAACTCCTACATAACTCCTATATTTTATATAAATTCAAAGTTTCGCATTCTTCCAGAAACCCGACATATTTTCAGTACATTAAGATAAACTGGTAAATTATACTTACTGTAAGGTCTGACAACATACTAGGCGACGTAACCTCCATCTTTGTCTCCTTTGTCTCAGTGGGCGAAAAGATAGCGCCCCCTTCCCGCCGCTGGTATGTCATGTTGCTGGGCAGAATTTGTTTCAATTTTCAGCATGTGTGTTCTTACTCATTTCATTTTCTACTTTTGCTTCAATTGTATTGCCCTCGTTCACATGTTACGGTCAAAATTAAGCCTGTTCTGTGTGGATACTTATGCTTATTATAGTATAGCCATGGCCATTAATTGGTATGCCATACACACTGAGAAATAAAAATTAATCCTCTTTCAGAATTTTAGTACACCATACACACCTTGGTCCACATTACATTATAAAATGTTTTATTTGTTGAAAGTAATAAGAAAAGGATTATGGAAAACAAACAATAACTAAACATTTTATTTATTCAGTTAATATACTTATAATACATTGTTCATCTACAATTTATTTCACTAAACACAGGGCTAGCATCAAATTACTGCGCTGCTAATTTTAGGTCCTGTTGTTAGATTCTGAAAATAACACACAAAATGTGTTAAACTGTGCAACACATCAAGTGTGTTAAGCTTTTTACACATTTTTTCAATGTTTACACAATTTCTTACACATGTTATGTTAAAATTCACACAAAATGTGTTAATAGTGTAACAACACATTTTTTGTGTCATTTTTTAACACATCCTTTCTAAGAGTGTATTTTCACCTGGGATGGCGGATGTTTACCCTGGTGCAGGTGTAGCGCAACGGTTAGTGGAAGAATCCGCGAGTTTCTCTGTGAATTTCTCATTCCGTGTCAGCATAGTCGGTGCTTGCTCGGAAGTTTAGGGGTTTTTTTCGCTGTAAAAATAAGTTTTCTTCCCACGCAGTGAACAGTGGACGCTAATATTTTTGTCACTTTTTACGGAATCAGAGTCAAAGTAAGGTCAGTACTTCCACACCTTAAATGCTGCACGCTCATACTCTCTCCACACTCCATATATTATTGAGTATATATATTATATATATTATTATTATATTATGTTGATCTGCGCACAGCTTTTGCCACGAACGTCACACTCGCTTACGTCATTGTCATGAGACACACGCGGTTTTAGTAACGCAGTAACGCAGCGTGCTTACGGGAAAGTAATAGTAATGTAATTACTGTTTTTGCAAAGGAATCCCTTACTTTACTCATTACTTGAAAAAAGTAATCGGATTACAGTAACGCATTACTGCCTATCTCTGGCTATCAGTGAGCCTAACGACAGCCGTTAGCATCATTTCAGTGTTTCATCATTTAAAAACACTTCCTGTCACTGTGGTGGTTACAGTGACATCATGCAGTTTGTGTTTTGACCTCCAGAGGGCGACAAATCAGCACAGACAGAGAGCTCCATTCAAACTTTGCTGCCATCAGTAATAATTCTTCAAATATAATCATCAGTGTTTGAGCAGTTATGATATCAGGGACAATCTAGACACGTGTGACAATACTGAACATGTCACATGACACACCTTAAACATCATGTGATCCACTCTCAGTCTGCACTTTCATTCATGACTTCAACAGGTTGAAATGAGCTTTGAACAAACATTCCGTGAAATAAATCTTTCATCACAGGATTCATGTGAGCAGCAGATGAACTTTGTACCAACAACATGTTCAATAACAGAGTCTGAATGAAGCTCAGGTGTTGATGCTGCTCCCTGATTGGACGGTTGGTTTCAGCTCTGCTCTCAGTCTTTACTGCACAGGTGAAGGTAGAAAGTGTGACTGGATCTATAGACTGGAAACAGAGAAACATGCTGAACATTTGAAGCTTTGCAGCAGAAATGTTCATGTTACAAATACAGCAGAGCTGATCTGGGATCAGTGTGTTCACACCTGCAGCTACAACAAGGTTTCATGTCTCCACACGTCAGCATGTGAACTTTACTCTGACTCAGTCTGAGCAGTCAGACGGCATATTTTTAAAGTTAACACATCAACACACAAAGAGCTGAGCCCCTCCCACCTGTGCTGAGCTTCAGGTGGAGTCCCGCCTCCTTCCAGGAAGCAGCTCACCTGTGTGTCCGTGTTTAGTGTCCAGGTGTGGAGTGGAGCTTGGTGTTGGTGATGAAACTGTAAGTTTGCTTTGTTTCCCCCTTTAACAGTTTGTCTTTAGGAACTTTACTGTTTGTTCAGCTCATGTTTGATTTCTTCACACAACAAACTGTGTGTGTTTGTATTTCCGGTCTCTCCATTAAAGTCAGTGTGTAATGTTTCCTGGCTAACATCAGCTGTGTGCAGCTTAGTTCAGCACAAATCTGCCGCTCCATAGTTCACGGTAACGGACTCACAGCTGGACCAACGAGGCCGAGTGTGTCCTCACTCTGAGCTACGTTTGTGTTCGTGTACTTGTAGTTTGTACTTTGTGAGTTCACTCAGAGTCCACAGAGGACGCAGCGTACGTGATGATGTCACAGCTCTTTACCTCCTTTACTGTCACTGTGATTAATATTTATACACGAGACACCTGCAGAGCTCTGACGCTAAGCTAGTAAGACAGCATGCTAAGAGCTCTTAAAAAAGTTAAAATCTACATGAGCACTGTGTGAATGAGAGCAGCAGCAGCAGCACAGAGTTAGTTGATGGTCAGATGGTTACACAGAGAGCAGCAGACTTTGTAAATGATTATTTATTCCAGCTGTAACTCAGATATGACATGTAAACAGACTGTTGGCTCCTCATACAGGAAGTGATGCTTCACTTTCAGCCTTCTGTGGATTTTCTTCAGGAAATTTAGTTACAGCTGTGAAATCAGGCCGACTGTGAGGAGGAATATGTAATATGACACAGGAAGCCTGTAAAAGCTGAAGTCACACTGTCAACATGTCAGCACACAAGCTCACACACGACAGCTTCATCAACATGGAGCTCTGAGTGTTTATTAAAGGATCATTGTGTGAAAGAGGCTCTAACACAGCTGACTGCAGCCTTTAGCTGTGAGCACACAGTGTCTCACATTTACATTCACTTTACTGTCAAACACACTCAGTAACTTTAAACAGCTGCTGTTATCAAGTGAAATTAGCAAAGATTTCAGGGCTGAGCCCCAGTGTTTCTACATCCTAGTAACACCTCAGAGAGTCACAACTCATCAAAGCTTCTCATTATCATCAGGACAGATTTAGGTCAATATCATTTCACATTTCTGTGTCATCATCCATCAAATGTTGACACATAGTGGGTTTGTCATTCTCTCAGCTGACACTGAGATGATGCAGGAAAGAAGCAGCTGATATTTGGACAGCACACATGATGGAAAGGAGGATTTCAGTTGATGTGCACATGAATGATTTGTGTTTCCTCTGCAGGTGAAGGTAGAAAGTGTGTGTGAGCTGATGTGAATTGAGCAGCATGGATCAGTGTGAGGACAGAGAGGAGGAGTCCCTCCTCTAAAAGCACTCTGTGTGGGGAACATGAGAGCCAGACCAAAGCTCAGAGGTGAGATGACCATCTCTAACTGTCCATGACTCTTCTCCATGTCACAGCTCAGCACTCACATCACTGCTCCATCATTATTCACAGGAACCAGCCTGGACCTCCACCCAGCTCTGTGTCCTTAATCTGAGCTATCAAATACATATTGGAAATAAACTAGATATGTTTATGGTTAAATGTCTTTAATATTTTGCATCATGGAAACTTAAACAACCATTTTCACATTCTACTGCAAGGTAAAGATGTATGATATTGGTGAGAGAAACTAACAATCACATGATCCACTATTAGCAGCACCTTGTGACTGGGGGAGGAAGAACTTCATTTTAACAGGAAGAACGCTCCAACAGAACCAGCATCAGCGGAGCATCCATCTTAAGTGAAAGAGGAGAGAACGGCTGCTTTGGTTGATGAATTACAACAATTTTCTCTCTTTGTCTGTCAGAGATGACCGGAGTCCCTTGAGGCATCACTCTTTTTCACCTAACAATCTCCAGACAGTTTTTCAAGCTGATGGTGATGATGATGATGTTTCTATGAGAAGTAATCAGCCCAGAGATCCACTGTACTATCATCCATCCAGGTAAGTTTTATGCGATGTTCATGTGTTCACTGTTAGTTTTCATGACGTTTTCTCTATGCCACGTGATGCTGGAGGATTTGTTAAGATGATGGCAACATCTCCTCGTCTAACTGCAAACACATGAACGCTCCTAACGGCAGCTATCACAGCCACAGAGGCAGAGTGTTTCTCACTGTTGCATTTAGGGACATTTGTTTTCCTGTAAAAAGCTGAACTCTAATCTAAGAGGATGCTACTGACAGGAAACAGCTGCATTATCTGCAGTCTGTGTGATCACAGCTGCTTCAATGACTTTATCAGAGAATTGATCATTGAATAAAACATGTTTGTGTCTGCAGAGGTCAGAGGTCACAGTCTGCAGGATCCAGCTGTCCGTCTGTGAGGAGTGACGGGTCCAAAGATTATAATCCAAACTTCAGTGATGAACCTGGACCAATGAGGTCAGAGAGCTGTGATGACTCCTTTACATGTTTGTGTTTGAAAATGAAACAACAAAGATCCAAATGTTAGACTTGGTCATTTGCTGTTTGAGGACAGTGATGCTCATATCTGTGGGGAAAGTGTGACCTGAGTGGGTTCATGTTTGTCTTTAAAGAGCTGCTCTGATTCTCTTTGTGTCTGATCTGTTAAACAGTCTGAGAGGTCACACAGAGACCCAGCAGCTAAAGCCTGGATCATACTGGCTGCTGTTACTCCATCAGGACAGCACTGAACCACAGTGGTGTTCATGCTGGCTCAGCTCCTTACTTTTTGATAGATCCATCCACTCAGAGAAACCACAACTTACTTTCTCTTTAATTCAACCTGTTTAGAAATCCTTGATCCCATTGGTCCTCTCACAACCAGGAGTCTAAAACCTAAAACCCAGCCTTGATTCAATAATGTTACCAGATCATTGTTAAACGATCAGAAGGCTGTAAGAGCAGCAGAAACAAAGTATTTCTCCAAGATCATGTCTAATAACTGTCACAGACCTCATATTTTATTTAGTGTTATTAACTCAGATCTAAATCCTCCAACTGCTGCTCCTCTTGTAGCATCACTGAGTCTCAGGAGAAAGTCAGACTGTGACACAAAGGAAACAAGTCGTTCTTCCAAAGGACAGTCGAATAATAATAATAATAATAATAATAATAATAATGATAATATATTTTAGAAGCACCAAACAAACTCAAACTCTGGATCCAGCAGAAATATCAAAGTTCCTGAAGTGAAAATCCACCAACACCCAGAGCTGAAGCTGGTCTGTTTGAAGGACTGAGCTCAGATTCACTCAGTGATGTAGGATTGATCAGCAGCTACACAAATGTTTATAGCTGCTGTAGATTCTGTAGGAAAAGTTTCACATTTGTATCTTATAGATGGAGAACACTTTGTGCCTTCTGGAGATCAGTTCATCTTCTGCTCACTGAACTGTTGACACAAACAGACATTTGAAGCTTTTCAATATAAATGTTTGGAGGCTTCAAGCATCCATCTGTCCACACAGGCTGATGTTTTACTGCTGTGTGTGTGGGAACATCTGTCTGAAGCATCTTCTTACTCTGCACACACACAACTACACTGACTTTGAGCCAGTGGATGTCTAGACTATCACCATGACAACATTTTGTTTGAGGTCAGTCCCAAAGTCGATCTGTGAGCGTTTAGACTCCAGAAACATCTCCTGCTGTTGTTGTAGATTCACTGCAGCTGACAAACCTTTACAGGACAGAAGCTGCTGGAAAGAGTGAAGAACAAGAACAGCACACAGCTCACAGTCCAACACTAACGCACAAGCTCAGGAGAATTATTTAGATATGTAGATCAGCTGGTGAAATGATCATTGTGCACCATTGTGTCTGTCATGAGCCTCCTGTGTTGTGTAATTTAGTATCCAGTGTTCACTGACTCATATCACTCCACAAGGCTTCTACAATAGACTTTAATATTTTTATTTTTTCAGGTTAATGAAATCTGAAACTTTGTTCTGAGCTTCTGAAATATCATCCATCACCACTGAAAGACAGTCCATAAAAACAGACTGAAAATTACTGATATGTTCACAATCTGAGAGTTTAAAATTTGTCAAACTTGATTCAGATGAAGTTATTTGAGCAGAAACTCCTGGATCTTTATCCTGTGCTTGAACTAATGCTTCATGATTCCTCCACAGAGTGGACCAGCAGAGCTCAGAGGTTCCCAGTGGTCAGTCTGCCCAGCAGCATCAAACACAGCTGGACTCCATATTTATGGTCTGTACATGTACAACAACTACTGTTACATCTATTCTGTTCACAGTCATCTCCATGCTGCTCTTTGTAGACCAGTGAATTGTCAGTGTGTCCAACATGATGTTTGGCTCCATGATTTCAGTCTGATTGGCTCATTCATAAATATTCTGTTCCAGCTGCTGGAGGACAACATCATCACTTTTGTGAAGAACGAGCTGAAGAAGATCCAGAAGGTTCTGAGTCCAGATTACCCAGAATGCTTAGAGAGTCAGAGGAGCAGCAGCAGAGAAGCATTTGTGAAGATCACAGTGGACTTTCTGAGGAGAATGAAGCAGGAGGAGCTGGCTGACTGTCTGCAGAGCAGTAAGATGACTTCTCTAAAGATTTAAGCTGCTGGATAAATGAAACATTTACTGATGTCTTAAGAGATGGACCAACATTTTTTTTAAAGATTCATTCATTTTGGAATTAATTGTTTATTTCCACTTTCAAATGCTATTCTACATATTTCTTTTCATTCAGAACTTCAAGCTGCAGTTTGTCCTCGTAACCTTAAATCTGCTCTGAAGAAGAAGTTCCAGTGTGTGTTTGAGGGCATCGCTAAAGCAGGAAACCCAACCCTTCTGAATCAGATCTACACAGAGCTCTACATCACAGAGGGAGGGACTGCAGAGGTCAATGATGAACATGAGGTCAGACAGATTGAAACAGCATCCAGGAAACCAGACAGACCAGAAACAACCATCAGACAAGAAGACATCTTTAAAGCCTCACCTGGAAGAGACGAACCAATCAGAACAGTGCTGACAAAGGGAGTGGCTGGCATTGGGAAAACAGTCTTAACACAGAAATACACCCTGGACTGGGCTGAAGACAAAGCCAACCAGGACATCCAGTTCATATTTCCATTCACTTTCAGAGAGCTGAATGTGCTGGAAGAGGAAAAGTTCAGCTTGGTGGAACTTGTTCATCACTTCTTTACTGAAACCAAAGAAGCAGGAATCTGCAGCTTTGAAGACTTCCAGGTTGTGTTCATCTTTGATGGTCTGGATGAGTGTCGACTTCCTCTGGACTTCCACAAAACTACAATCCTAACTGACCCTAGAAAGTCCACCTCAGTGGATGTGCTGCTGATAAACCTCATCAGAGGGGAACTGCTTCCCTCTGCTCGCCTCTGGATAACCACACGACCTGCAGCAGCCAATCAGATCCCTCCTGACTGTGTTGACATGGTAACAGAGGTCAGAGGGTTCACTGACCCACAGAAGGAGGAGTACTTCAGGAAGAGATTCAGAGATAAGGAGCAGGCCAGCAGGATCATCTCCCACATCAAGACATCACGAAGCCTCCACATCATGTGCCACATCCCAGTCTTCTGCTGGATCACTGCTACAGTTCTGGAGGATGTGCTGGAAACCAGAGAGGGAGGACAGCTGCCCAAGACCCTGACTGAGATGTACATCCACTTCCTGGTGGTTCAGGCCAAAGTGAAGAAGGTCAAGTATGATGGAGGAGCTGAGACAGATCCACACTGGAGTCCAGAGAGCAGGAAGATGATGGAGTCTCTGGGAAAACTGGCTTTTGTTCAGCTGCAGAAAGGAAACCTGATCTTCTATGAATCAGACCTGACAGAGTGTGGCATCGATATCAGAGCAGCCTCAGTGTACTCAGGAGTGTTCACACAGATCTTTAAAGAGGAGAGAGGACTGTACCAGGACAAGGTGTTCTGCTTCATCCATCTGAGTGTTCAGGAGTTTCTGGCTGCTCTTCATGTCCATCTGACCTTCATCAACTCTGGACTCAGTCTGCTGGAAGAAGAACTAAGAACCTCCAAGCGGTCTAGCTTTTTTAGAAAAAAAGAGTCTCTCCACCAGAGTGCTGTGAACAAGGCCTTACAGAGTCCAAATGGACACCTGGACTTGTTCCTCCGCTTCCTCCTTGGTCTTTCACTGCAGACCAATCAGACTCTCCTACGAGGTCTGCTGACACAGATAGGAAGTAGCTCGCTGACCAATAAGAAAACAGTCCAACACATCAAGGAGAAACTCAGTGAGAATCTGTCTGCAGAGAAAAGCATCAATCTGCTCCACTGTCTGAATGAACTGAATGATCGTTCTCTAGTGGAGGAGATCCAACAGTCCCTGAGATCAGGACGTCTCTCCACAGATAAACTGTCTCCTGCTCAGTGGTCAGCTCTGGTCTTCATCTTACTGTCATCAGAAAAAGATCTGGATGTGTTTGACCTGAAGAAATACTCTGCTTCAGAGGAGGCTCTTCTGAGGCTGCTGCCAGTGGTCAAAGCCTCCAACAAAGCTCTGTGAGTAAATATTTGATCATGTTTATTTTTAAAATGTTGATTAAAAGTGGTCATAGATTTCTTCCATGACAGATCCATGTCCTAAAACCATGAGCCTACGTAGTTGTATAGTGTAAAAGAAAAAAAGGAGAACTTTTGACCACAATATTGTAACTTGAATGAACTTTTGATACAGCCTTTAAACACTTAAGGAGCTTAAAATGTTTTGATCTATGAACCCACATCAAACACTCTAGTTAAACTGTAAAAACAGAACATTAAAATCTGTATGTCTGCAAATGTATGTGCATTGATGTGAGCATGCGTGGAGATCTGAGGTTGGTTGGTAGGATGGACCCATGTGCAGAATCACATGTATGCTAATATTTCTTTGTTTGGATTTTTGAGAATTTGGTTCTTTTGTCATTTTTCCATGTACGTAGCCTTGGGCTGGTTCACCTGAATCAGGGGTGTCCAGGCTGCTGGGTGTGGTGTGTTGATTGTTACTTATTGATTTATATTATTTCTGTTCTAGAATTTATTAAAATACCAACATTTTAGTAATTTGGGGTATTTATTTTGTTTATTATTAACAGGAACACAGTTGAAAGTAACTGCATTGTTGGGATTGTCTAAATGATTAGTAGGAACTACTTCTTCCACCTGTCACAGTAATATGTGAAATACAGCTGTAAAAATGCTTCACAGGTGATGTGTGCTCGCTCACTCAGGTGATGATCATAAGCGAGTCATGTGTGAAGATATTTCAGCTCCACAAACTGCCAGGATGCTAGTTGTGAGAAATGTGGGAGGGGTGACAACCTCGTCCAACACAAATAAAAGTAAATCTTAACACAGAGTAGTGCTGCATGCAGGTACTATCCCTGTATAGAGGGAGGAAATATGGAGCTGGCAGTGTTATATAGCACGGTTGCTAAACTTTGTAAAGTGACTAAAATCCAGGCTCTGGGTTTTTCTGTCTATGTTTAAATGATGGGAATTCACTGCATCTTTAAAACTACAAATCCCATTTGTTCAAATTGTAGAGCATTTAACGTAGACTATAGACTAGCTATTTTAAAAATATACAGTGTACCGGGAGTAAAACAGCAGCAACAAAAATACAATTCAAAATATTTAATATAGGAAAGAGAGAGAAAATAACACCATCCATCCATCCATCCATTTTCTTCCGCTTATCCAGGGCCTGGGTCGTGGGGGCAGCAGCCCAAGCAGAGAAGCCCAGACCTGCCTCTCCCCAGCCACCTCCTCCAGTTTGTCCGGGGGAACACCAAGGCATTCCCAGGCCAGCTGAAAGATATAATCTCTCCAGCGTGTCCTGGGTCTGCGCGGGGCCTCCGGATGGGACATGCCCAGAACACCTTGCCCAGGAGGCATCCTTGTCAGATGCCCGTACCACCTCAATTGACTCCTTTCAATGGCCTTTCCGGATGGCTGAACTCCTCTCCCTATCTCTAAGGGAGAGGCCAGCCACCCTTCGGAGGAAGCCCATTTCCGCCGCTTGTATCCATGATCTCGTTCTTTCGGTCACTACCCACAGCTCGCGACCACAGGTGAGGGTAAGGACATAGATCGCTGGGTAAATTGAGAGCTTCGCTTTTACGCTCAGCTCTCTCTTCACCATGATGGATCGGTGCATGGTCCGCATCACTGCAGCCACAGCACCATCCACCTATTGTTCTCCCGCCTCCTTCTCCCATCGCTCGAACTGCTGTGTGCGTGGTGTGGCATAAGATGGCGCCGGTGTGTGTGGCTGCTCATCTGTCACTGCCAAGTTTGTTTCTGTTTATATTATTTCTAATTTGTGTCATCCACGAAACAAAGTCTCTGCTGAGGTGTGATCGCCAGACACCATTGGACTTCAAACCTGTGGTCCAAAATATTGTGTCCTTTGGAGCTGGTGGGCAGCAACCCCTGCCCCCATTTGCATCGGAAACCCCGGGTTACCTGTACCGGGTTCTCACACTACCTTCCCGGCGAAAGCGTCATCGTCGTCGGGGTAAACGAAGCGGTCGCCTGGTGAAGCTAAAGGTTTCTCTAAAGAATTATTCTGCTGTTTTCCAACCAGTGCATAGATTCTTTCCAAGGCTGTTTGCGTCTTGGCGTTTTCTGGATCCTGTTGATGCCTGTTTGGTACCTGTGGTCGGCTTTGATGATGGTGCTCCACGGCCTCGCTGCCCATGCCCTCCCAGGCTAAACCTCCGCTGTCAACATTATCGGAACCTGAGATCGCTGCGGCGGGATTGTGGACCTCCTGAACCCCGAGCGCCGACTCCAGCTCCCGCTAGAATTGGCCTGGTGAACGCCAGATCACTTTTAAACAAAACTTTTATTCTTCGGGACTTCTTCAGTTCCCGTGATCTGGATTTTATGTGTGTGACTGAAACGTGGCTGAGTGTTGGTGAGTCCAGTGCTCTATCTGAACTTTTACCTGTGGACTGTTGCTATTTTAACTTGCCACGGACGTCAGGCAGAGGTGGAGGCACAGTGACTGTTTACAAAAAGGATTTTAAATGTAAGCAGTGTTTTCTACAGCCTTCGTTCTCCAGCTTTGAACTCACCTCGTTGCAGGTGAGTCGTACAAACCCGGTTTTCTGCGCTGTCATCTATCGCCCCCCGAAATACAATAAGAACTTCATTAACGACTTCTCTGATTTTTTTAGCTGGGATTATGCCCAACTATGATAGTGTTCTTATTGTTGGAGATTTTAATATACATGTATGTTGTCCTGATAAGGCACTGGTCAAGGACTTTTTAAGCCTTATTGACTCTATTAACCTGGTACAGTCCGTGCCTGGCCCTACACATGAGCACGGACACACACTGGACCTTGTTCTGTCATATGGTTTGCCTGTGTTATTCAACGTTGGTTTGACACATACTGCAGTTAAATCTGGCGCTGCTACTCGGTGCTGTTGGGTTATTTGGCCACTGCCACGCAGTTTTCTGCTGCTTTTAATCAGCTCGGCGGCCCTTCTGACTTTGTTTCCTCTGATACAGAAGACCTAAATTCCTGGTTTTATTCTTGCTGTCAAAAAACCATGGACTCTGTGGCTCCTTTAAAAACCAGGCAGCCTAAGGCTAAACATGAGCCTTGGTTTAATGAGAGCAGTCGTGCTGTTAAGAGGGAATGTCGTCGAGCAGAACGGAGATGGAAAAAGGATAAACTGCATGTATCATTTCAAATTCTAAAAGACTGCTGGCATCGCTACCAGAACACTGTTAAAGAGGCAAAAAGAGAATATTTTGCAAATATTATTTCTTCCAACTGTCATAACCCACGTGTGTTATTTAGGACCATTGACACTGTTCTTAATACACCACTGAATGTCTGTTTGGAAGTTTCTCCTGAGATTTGCAATGATTTTCTGAACTTTTTTATTGAAAAGGTTGTCACCACCAGGGCTCTTATCACAGCTCCTGACTCTGACCCCTCTGTCTCTGTCCCTTGCGCTGCTGTTTTTACTGAGTTTGAGCTTGTGACACTCTCCATTTTAGAGGATGTGGTTCGCCATATTAAGCCCACAGGTTCCCCTCAGGATACTTTCCCTCCACAATTCTTTAAAGAAATTTTTCCTAGTATACGACAGTATGTCCTTGACATTATTAACAGCAGTCGGTCTTCTGGTGTGGTTCCTGCACATTTCAAACATGCAGTAGTGCAGCCACTGCTTAAGAAACCTGGCCTTGATCACACAGTTTTAGCGAACTATAAGCCAAGCTGCCTTTAGTCTCCAAGGTTTTAGAGAAAATCGTTTTTAGTCAACTGAAACTGCACGACTCCTAACAGGAACTCGAAAAAGAGAGCATATAACCCCCGTGCTAGCCTCTCTGCACTGGCTGCCTGTGTCTTTTAGAGTTAATTTTAAAATTCTTATGTTTGTTTTTAAATGCCTTCACAGTCTTGCCCCGCCTTACCTCTCTGAGCTTCTTCATCCCCACACACCCTGTCGGTCTGTCAGGTCAGCTGACCAGCTGCTCCTGGAGGTACCGAGATCCAGGAGGAAGCTCAGAGGGGACAAGGCCTTCTCTATTGTGGGTCCAAAATTATGGAATAATTTGCCCATACACATTAGAGAGGCCCCTTCACTGTTCACTTTTAAATCGCGTCTTAAAACTGTCAAGAGGAGAAATATTTCACTGCCATTATTTGCTGCTATTTTTATAATCATCATTACCATTTCATGTTAATAGTGATGTTGCATTAGATGCATTTAGATGTTCAAATATATTGGTATTATATTAGTCTTTGTTACAAGTCCAGTGAGAACCACTTTAAATGGTTGAGTTGAATCTATAATTTTAAAGGCTTTTGAATGTTTTTATATTCTTACACATAGTCTTCAGTGGGTGAGAGACGGAGTTGCAGGCTGACAGGAAACACGTCTGCAAGGCATGCTTTTGCAGAAGTGAAACTGAAAGCAGACTCTGAATGCAAGTACTGTGAGTAGGATATGAAACTGTATTAAGCTTTTAGTAGAGGCTTTTGATTAAAACATTTATTCAGTAGATTACATATATAGTTCCAGTTAGGTTATTATATGTAAGGATGAGCCTCTGTTCTGGTGAAAGGTCAGAAGTGTAACGGGTGAGATGTGAGAGCATGTAAGGGCGAGACACCCATAAACACACATACAGACACATATAGTGAGAGAGGTCACGACACGTACGCAGTACACAGCATGCACGCGCCCCCGCACGTGCACACACACACATATTAGATAGACTCATGTAGGTAAGAGTTTATAACTGCAAAGTTTGGGTGCGTACGTGGTAGTCTGTTCCAGGAAGTACACCAGATGTCCCAGAAGATAAGCGACAGCGAAGGCGGGCTGAGAGGAAGCACCTGGCTTCGACCCGAAGAAGATGTTCTGTTTTAAACTATGTTAAAAGTCATTGTGGTTTTGGAGTGATGTATGCTTTGTTTAAGTCTGCCTGGTAACAGGAAGACTGCCAACCCTATAAAGTCTTTGTTCTGACGATTGTAGTTAGTTCGACGCTGAAATCTGCACAGCGTTCGGACTCACACATGTGTTCATTAAAATGCCGTCTAATTTGCACCCGGCTGGATCTGTGGTTATTTTTGAATTCCCCTCAATAGCTGAACCTTAACAAAACCCACTTTTATTCCTTGGCTTTTAACCTCAGTGAGACTTAGTTTCTCTTTTAATTGAAGTAGTTATTTAATTAATGATTTCACTCTTCTTATATTTGTTTTTTATTTATATTTCATGTAATTTTATTTTACAGTTCCAATGTACAGCACTTTGTGTCAGCTGTGGTTGTTTTAAAGTGCTTTATAAATAAAGTTGATGATGATGATGATGATGATGATAAAAATTATGAACAGTATCAGTGACAAAGGGCAGCCCTGGCGGAGCCCATCACCCACCGGACTTATTACTATCCAACTTATTGCCGGCTATGCCAACCAAGCTCTTGCAATGGTTGTAAAAGGATCGAATGGCCCGTAGCAATGGCCATAAAATGTTTCTCAGTTTTATTATTTTCTGTTTTTCTGTTTTTGATTATTAATTGAATATTTTAAAATTCAGGCTTTTTACGTTATAGAAAACATCATATTTTCTTATGATGTCTTGTATTAATTCTGAAGGAATAGTTTTCATCAGTATCTCAGGTACCAGCCTGAATTTTACTTTGTATTGGATCAGAAAGGAAATCACCGGCATCACACATCACTTACAGCAACTTCAGTACCACTTCATTTTAATAAACTGGGGGGAGGTGCACCAAGATTCAGATAAAGAATTATTTTTAACTGTAAGGTTGGAGAAATCTGTTGTTGAAAATTGGAAGAACAGGTCATCTTAAAAGTCACTGTATTGTAGTTTTATTCAGGCCCCTTCAATCTGTGATCGCTGTTGCTTTGCATTGTAAATGCTACTATTACAAAAGTCACAAATATTAGTGTATGTGTGTGTTATTGGGTAATAAACCAAAAGAACAGAATCTACCAGCACCTCACTGATTTCTGCTTAAAAACCACAAAAAAAAGCAATAAGCTCTGATTTGTTTTGTTGATCTTGTCTCCCTTTCCTCTTGATTTCAGACTGAATGGCTGTAACCTGTCAGACAGAAGCTGTGAAGCTCTGTCCTCAGTCCTGAGCTCCCAGTCCTCCCGTCTGACAGAGCTGGACCTGGGTAACAACAACCTGCAGGATTCAGGAGTGAAGCTTCTGTCTGCTGGGATGAAGAGTCAATACTGCAAACTGGAAACGCTGAGGTCAGATCGAGCGATATGGATTTTTTTTTTTTCATCAATTAACGTCATTTAATCAATTTCATTTGGAAAAAATTAACATTGTGTGTATGGGTTTTTTTGGTTTTTTTTATAGTGAATCTATCCAAGTCACAGTAAACTGCCACATTTGACTTTTGTAACATGAGCATGTCCTGAAACCATACATGCCAACCCTCCCGATTTTTCTGGGAGAATCCTGAATTTCAGTGCCCCTCCCAAAAATCTCCCGGAGCCACAATTCTCCCGTATTTCTCCCGATTTTCCACCCGGACAACAAAATAGAAAAACCATATCCCAGAATTCATAGCGCGGCCCAGCCAATTCCAGTTTCCAACTATGGCTACAGCTACTTAGTTTTAATATTGCTCTTATTTCTCTTTCTGGGTCACAAAACCAAAAAACCTTTAACATATTTTCAGGTGAGAATGTCGCTGGGTAAACTTCAAATATCTGAGCCGGTGAGAACAGCAAACCCCCGCGGTCTTTCGCTACTCACGTTAAACATGATATATAAGTCACTTAGATAACTTAAAAATGTTATTGTTTGGCTTTTTTCAGTGTTTTATGTGTTTGTGAGTAAATCGGTTTGGCTGAGATTAAAGTTATTAGATTAGATTAAATAAAACTTTATTAATCCCTCAGGAGAAATCCTCTGGGCTTTTCACACATCTCAATAAATGTCAAATAGAAAACTGATTAAACAGAAGTGTGAGATGGTCGAGAATTTTGAATTGAATTTTATTTATTTAAAAGGGACAGTGCAGTTTAACATAGTTCAGGTGCAAGACATGAGACTGATGTACCGCACAAAGGTTTATAGCTACTGCTAATTTTCAACAATTGTCCCTTGTTGGGCTTACAATCTTAAATAAATACATATTACAATAAAACATACATTTTCATAAAACCAAATTACATCATAAACACAATTACATTTAATAGACAATAATTTAAAATAAAATTAAAATCATCAGATAAAATGACTACAACTTTGGTTTCCCTTTAACCACACTTTAACCTTCAATGTAAAGGATCTAATGTCTGTAATCAGTTTGATATCGGTTGGAAGTGTGTTCCACAGATGGCAGGCCTTTATAGAAAAAGCTGACTGACCGAATGTAGATCTGCGGTATAATATCTTACAGTTACCGTTCACCTTACTCCTAGTAACACGATTACTGTCTTGTCTCTGAATGTATCTATTAAGACACTCTGGGGCCATCCTATTTATACATTTAAAAACTAATTTAAGATAACACCAATGATTAAAACTCTTAAAACTAAGTAAGTTATATTTCTGTAAAATGTGACAATGATGCCACCGAACCGATTTTTTATCCATTATTTTTAAGGTTTGATTATATAAAGATACCACAGGCTGAATTGTAGATGGTGCTGCTTGAGTCCAAACTGTCATACAATATGAAAAATGCGAAAATATCATAGAATGCATAAATAACTGAGCTGCTGAAGTGGGTATATAGTGCCGAATTAACTTAAAACAATTCAGATTAGCCTTGACCGTCTTAGAAATCTTCTTTACGTGCTTGTCAAATTTAAGATGTGAATCTAAGATTATTCCTAAAAACTTAAAATCTTTGACCTCCTTTATTTCTTCGTTCCCTAGGTTGATTTTAAAATCATCAGATGAATTTCGTTTCCTAATCGAAAAACACATAGAAACAGTTTTTTTTAAATTCAGTACAAGATGATTTTGTTCCAGCCATTTTTGGACACCATTTAGATGTACTGTTAAGGTGTCTGCTGCTTCACCAGGTGACTTAGCTGGTACGTGTATAACTGCATCATCTGCATAAAGTTGACAGTTGGCTTTTGGGCAGCTGGTAGGCAAATCATTTATAAACAAACTAAATAGCAATGGGCCAAGAACAGATCCTTGGGGAATACCGATTCTGTTTTCCAACATGGATGACTTTTCTTTATCAACCCTCACACACTGTTCTCTTTTGTAGAGATAGGACTCAAACCAGTCAACTGCTTGCTTTGAAAAGTCAAATTTTATCAACTTAGAAAGAAGTATGTCATGGCTGACAGTGTCAAAAGCCTTTTTTAGGTCAAGGAACACTGCACCCACAACACTACCATTATCCAGATTACACTTAATATTTTCAACAAAATAGCAATTTGCCATTTCTGTGGAAAATTTTGGTCTAAAACCAAACTGCATTGGATGAAGCAGTAGATTAGTCTCTAAATAATTGATTAACTGTGCTGCCACAACCTTCTCAAGCACCTTCGAAAGAACAGGGCGTATGGAAATTGGACGATAATTACATATCAAATCACGCTCGCCTCCTTTAAAGACTGGAGTAACTACAGCCCTTTTCCAGTCAGTTGGGAATGTCCTATTTCTTATTGATAAATTTATAAGATGTGTTAATGGTTTTGTCAGGAAATCTCTATATTTTTTAATAAAACAAGTGTCCAAGCCATAAATATCCTTTGCCCTAGAGTCTGATAATTTCTTAACCCTTTAGAGCCGAGCGTAGCGCCCCCGCTACAATTTGCGTATCTATTTTTAAATCCCTGTATCACTGCAACCACGTAAGCTAGCGCAATAATTTTTTTTGCATATGAAACCGGATAAGTTGTACTTACATCTTATGCCATCAGCTTGTCCTAGGTCACGGTTTTCTTCCACATATAGCTTTGCAAAAACTGCATAAAAAGCGCTTGCAGCAACAAAAACATAATATTCCAGAAACACGCTTTGCCGATCCGATCAGCTGTTCATAACACTTCCTACGTTGGAATAGACGTCAGCGCGAACTTTCGCATGTCCGCCATTACCCGCCCGAAACCGGAAGTGACGTCATTTCGCGGAAATGTAGGTTTTTTTACTGTCAGGGCCTCAGAGCCTATACTGGTGTTTTTAAAAGTTATCTTTGACTTTATGACTTTCTGTGTCGTTTCTGGGATGCTTAGAACTCAAATTGCACTGCTGGAAATGGTTTATTTTGATGCATATGCTGCTTTTTGCAAATTTGCACTATAATATTTATTTTCGTTTTTCCTGCAGTATATAAAAATTGGTGTATTTCAAAAGTAAAACTATGAAGACACTTCAAATAAATTTCCTGTGGTGGGAAACTAGTTTGTGCAACTTTTTGTATTTACAGTTTTGAGGATAAGCCTCTTAAATTTCTCTAACTAGAAATATATGTTAAAAAAAACAAAAACGATTTTCAATTTTTTTGTAGTTTATTGCACTTTTTTGCAATTTATGTAATTACTATGCACTTAATGCATACATATTATTAAAATTTGGGCTGTAATGGTTGTATTGATGTATATCAACTTGAAATGCTCCCAAAATTGGCACTACAGCATGTAAAAATATAATATAAGCTCTTGCGGACTTGGTTCTATGGTAGGTCTTAAAGGGTTAATAACCTCTGTGACCTCTGCTTCGTTAACCTCTTCAATAAAAAATGAGTCTGATGAATCGATAGGTCTGTTTTTAATAGTGACCACTGGAGAGCTGAAATTTTGCATTAATTCTTCTACAGATTGTATAAAATATTTGTTAAATTCGTATGCCATGGAACCCTTGTCTATAATAATTGTGCCATTTATATTTACTTGCTCAATTTCCTTCCTGCTAGATGATCTGTTAATTAAATCGTTTAAATGCTTCCAAAGGGAGACATTATGAGCTTTAGCTTTTTCTATAATATGAGTGTAATATAAAGCCTTACCTTTACGCAATTCCATGACTACTTTATTTCTTAGGCCTTTATAGATCATATAATCCGTAATACCTTTAGTAGTTAAGGCTGTTTTTAACGCCAAATCTCGTCTTTTCATAAGTTTATGTATTTCACTATTTAACCATGGTAGATTTTGCTTCCTTTGCTTAAATTTGATACTTTTGGTATATTTAGATATTACTTCAGTCAAGGAGCTAGTCATGGAATTGCAACACAACTCCAAATCATCTGATTTGATAAGATGATCCCAGTTGCGATTCGCAAGCTCCTGTTCAAACTTTACAATTTCAGACTTGGGAATAAATGTTTTTACATGGTCAGGGCTGTTTTTACTATAATACTGCAATCGTTTTTTAGTCAATTTCCTAACAGTTAAAATCATATTATGATCAGACAGACCAGTTAATAAGTTATATGTTTTTGTTATCCGATCTATTTACGCCAACGTCCGGTTATATTTTAGATAGCAAGGAGCAGACCAGTCCACCGACAAAGCATGTGACGTAATTCTGACCGTCCAATTTCACAGTTGCTCACTTCCAGCCTACCCAGCTTTCGGAGGACATAGCCCACTTAGACCGCGAAAGCTGGGTCCTCAGGTGGATGCAGCCTCTGAATTTGGACACCCCGCTGTTTCCGGCCAGACAATAATAACGCTGACGTGTGTGTGTGTGTGTGTGTGTGTGTGTGTGTGTGTGTGTGTGTATATATGTATACCACTGCCCCCCACCCCAACAGCCTTTTTGAATGTCTCCCTAATTCTGAGGTCTCAAGGTTGGCAAGTATGCCTGAAACAGTGTTGAAATGTTGTAAATGTAGTAGCTCCTTATGGCACCATGAAT
Organism: Oreochromis aureus; assembly: GCF_013358895.1. NCBI lineage: Eukaryota > Metazoa > Chordata > Actinopteri > Cichliformes > Cichlidae > Oreochromis > Oreochromis aureus. Next base: position 111,435,303 of record NC_052944.1, on the reverse strand, counting down.
ATACTTTAACACAAGTGTTTCATGTCTTCTTGTCATCATTTTTTCAGACTGAGTGGCTGTAACCTGTCAGACAGAAGCTGTGAAGCTCTGTCCTCAGTGCTGAGCTCCCAGTCCTCTAGTCTGAGAGAGCTGGACCTGGGTAACAACAACCTGCAGGATTCAGGACTGAAGCTTCTATTTTCTGCAGTGGAAAGTCCAAAGTGTACACTGGGAATTCTCAGGTCAGGATTCAGTCTTTTCTGATGATGATTTAAAACCTGAGTCATGTCGATAAATGGCTTACTCATTTACAACAGACATGATTTTTCAAATCACCTTATATCTAACCCAAAGGTCCTTTATTTTACTACTTTGATTTTGTAGTAAAACACAGGACCTCTTAATATTTATTTAAGAGAACATATACGTTCAAGTTTCAGCACAAAAATACTAATCAGATTTTTCCCTGGATCATGTGTGTACCCTCCTGGTTGGAGCTCCAGCAGCCTGTATCAGTGAATGTGACTTTAAATGAAATTGCTGGAAGACGTCTGAGCGACAAACAAAACAGCAAATATGAGCACTGCATGTGTCTGAGACGACACAGATACAGACCTGAATGAGACACTAACTTTGTCTCTGAGAGATAACTTTTATTATTAAATACACTTCATTTCTCATCTGTGTAGAGAATGTAGAGTTTGACATGCTAATATTACAAACTGCAAAATCACACTGAGTCACAAAGAAATTGTTTTGGAGTATTTATGGTTCAGCTGATGAAATTGTTCAAATAAACCAGTAATTTACACAGAAACAGCACAAGTGAAACTTTTTCGGGGGACTTAGCACTAAGCTTGTCCTGGTACACCTGTAGACCCCAGCTTCTATGGACCGTGTGCTTAAGTTCTGTGCTGCTCTGATTTATTGCCCGTGCTGTCTTTCAGTTCAGCTTTGTCGAGCCTCTGGTAGGATTTTTGAATGTCAGACACATTTTTTATATGTCCTGTGTAAAAACAAATCAGTTAACACATTAAGCTGAAGTAAGATGCACAATTTGAAAAATGGGGCACAAAAAATGTTGCTGCTTTCTGGAAAGTGCGTCTAAGAAGACCCAATGGAGAAAGTGAAGAGAAAAATCAAAGATTAAGAAAATGGCAGAGGCAGTTTCTCTTGGACCGCCTGCAGATGGAGCAAGACTGTAGAAGCAGGGATGATTGGAGAAAATGTAAAGAGGCCATATGATAAACCAGGAGATGAATACTCTGGTATTCTGGGGATAGTGGGAGTGAGAGGGAGAGATGCCAGTAAATGATTTCAAGGATAAATTTCAGAGAATCAGAGCTAAGAAACCAAAGCAAGTGGGGAACTACAAACATGTGGACAGACTCATAATTAGGCCAAAGACACATTAAAGGAATTATTACAGATTTAGAAACAGGGATGGATATGAAGGAGCTTAGCATGAATTTGCATTGAGGAAAAAATAGCAACGAGCATCAGAGGTGAGGAAACAGTTAGGAAAACTAAAAGGATGCACTGGCAGGAATACTGCAGTACTTTAGGAAGAACTACACCAATTCAGAATGTGTGGAGTACAGTTAAGAACATGAATGCAGACAGGAAACAACAGCAGTTGTCGTAAAGTAAATTCAAACTCCTTCATTAAATGCAGCTGGTTGAGTTGGAAACAATGGAGAATGATTCTGTTAAGTTGTTTATTCTTTATAGCAGGGGTCGGCAACCCTCGGCACGCGTGCCACAGTTGGCACGCGAAGGGTTAACTGATGGCACGACCAATGCTGGACCGGCCATCGGGCATTTGCTCGGTGGCCCGGTGACTTTTTTTTCCCTTTGTAACGGTATAAACAATGAAAGGTGGTGGATTGTCCAGATGCTGGTCGGTGTGTAAAAATAACTCAGTTGTTTGGTGGTGGCTATGGCAGCACTTCCTCAGATTCAGTAAAATTAGCAAGTGGTGGAGGCCAGCAGGTGGATGAGAGAAAAGGGAGGCAGGAGGAGGAGAGACCCGAGGCGGCCGAGTCTCAGGTGAACTGAACTTCAGGTAAGAAGTTATGACCTGCAGTCTGTCTGGTCAGATATAAACCAAGTTTAGGTGTAGTTTATTTTCGTTGTGCTGACTTTTTACAGTCAGTTACAATAACTCGTACTGCGTACTAGCTAGCATGACGGAGTTTCTACACAGCTGGGTGGGTGCTATGATAGTGATACCGTAGTGAACTGTATTTTATTCATAAGGTTAGTTAGTAGAGTTGACTGTAAAAAGACGGAATCGTCCCTCATTCAGAGAAACTATTACGCGTTTCGTATTAAGCTGAAAAGGAACACAGTTTGTCCCGTACTTCAGAAACTTTAGCTAAAATGAAAAAAAAGACACAAAGCTGGATTTATTCTGTCTTTGCTGCACAGCTGCCTCTTCTTCTCTCATTCTCTCCCCGCTCTCTCTCCTGTTGCTACTTCTATCATGAAACGATCAATGATCAGCTGATCGGCTTTTCTCTCGTGTTTGTTTATTTGCGCCAGAAAGAAGAAACCAGCGGATGTCGCGTTAAACAACAGCAGCACCTTTAAGCTTGATCAGCTGTTGTTAGAATTTATTTAATATTAATTTCTAGTATCAGCTGATGTTTGCTGGAGCCACAGCTGTAAAAGCTGCTGGTCATGATATCGGTTTGGTTATCTGGTGAGAGGGAAACATGCAGATGAAACCAGGAGATGTCCTTACTGAATCATCAGAGCTGAACAGGTGATGGAGAAACAGGTTTACCTTTTAGGTGACATGAATGAGTTGAAGGGAAGTTATGAACTGTTTCTGAGAGACAAATAACACCAGGATCCTTTTCTATGTAGCTGACAGCTGGTAACTGTGCAGGGGCGGGTCTAGCAAAGTTTTGCCAGGGGGCCAGGTAGGGCATTAACAGGGAAAGGGGGGCACAAAGCAATGCTTTCTTATTCTCATTTAAAATGTCTGGCTGTTATTAAATAATTATCTGAAGCTTACAACCAAAGTTTTTATCTGACATAAAATGTATAGAAATCATACATATAACATCGAAGCAGCTGGAATCCACAGCTGTGCATGTTCATGGAGCTTGCATTTTCACCTGCTGGACATCACTACCTGACAAGTTTAACTGTCTTCAGAACATTGCAGAGGCCTTATTGACAGTATTTGGCTCTACATATCTGTGTGAGCAGATTTTCTCTCACATGAGTGTCCTCAGGTAGCTGTCTGAATGTTGGACACTCTGAGACCTGTGTCTCTGAGTGGGAGACCAGAGATCACATTAACATGTGTGTCTCTGTATTAACAAACATGCCATATTGGCTCAGTTTATTTTTCTTATCATTGTTGTGAGGAGACCATAAATAGCATTTGTATTTTCTGTATTTGCTGTTATGGAGTTCTTGTTATGGAAGTTTTTTTTGTTTTTGTTTCAAAATAGCTGATAACTATTCGCTGATAGCTGCGACCAAATATACTTCTATAAAGTGGTTCTATATAATGTGTAACTGTTAATATAGAGCGTTATTAAATTTATTGCTAATGCAATCATATGGCACACTGACTTCTGAGGAAATTTTAAATGGCACTCGCCATCAGAAAGGTTGCCTACCCCTGTTCTATAGAAATGGAGCAGAAGGAGTACATGCAGAGCTGGACGTGGGCTGTATATACATGTGTGTATCTGTGCTGTCTGTGAGCAGAGCAAACAAAGCGCTTTTGATTCTCCCACAATGAGTGAAATATAAATGTAGTTTACATAATACCTGTTAAACAGGTGAAATAATAATGATACTGTTAGCTTCAACAACAACTCCTCTCGACACACATTAACAGGCCGTGCAATAAACTAATAACCACAAAGGTCCTGACAGGTAATAAACCTGTTATTACCTGTCACAGTGGCTTCATAAACTGATGGAAATGTCCAGTGTATCATAAGCCAGCCAGTCCTGTTACTGCCTTTAACTTCTTCACCATAAAGTGTCACCATCAGGCTTCAACAGCAGTTTCCAATATTAATAGTATTAATGAGCTACAGGTAGTGTGGATGGGAAAATGTAGAGATGCTGGGCAAACAATTTGATCAAATCCACAGTGGGAATAATTGAAGTGATGACGTCAGATGTGAGAGAACAAAAATGGATCATATTGAAATGTTAAATAAGGAAAATCCTGGAGAGGAGGATAGTTCTAATGTTCAGTTTGTACTGTTTGAATTCAAAGCAGCTCTTAAATGCATAAAAATGACTCCACCTGGGAAGGATCAGGTGTGTCACATCATGATGAAGCAGTTAGAGGATGCTCTGTGAAACCAGGGAAAGACCCGACTAAGACCACAGGTTATAGGCCTACAGCTCTAACATCTCATCCAGGGAAAGTCACGGACAGAATGACAGTGGACAGACTGATGTATGTGACACAAAGGAGGCAGCTGTTTGCACCTTCTCAGCAGGGGGAGGAACACCATGGACCAGCAGTCAGTTAGAGTCAGAGATGAGGAAAGCTCAGTGCATTAGGAGATGAGGTGTGGTTTGTATCAGCCAACTTAAATGATGGAAATGAAAGAGCTGTTCCTGGTTAATATTCTGTGTTTGCTAACAGTATTACAGACCCAGGCCTAATCTGTCATCTGTTAACACGTCAATATCTCCTCATTCATTGGTGGATAATCCACTAACATGTTTTAATGCACAAGTTCATGTTCTGTGTGCTGATAACATCCAGTCTGTTCTGTGTGGAAATAAAATAACAATGAAACCAGACGAGGTCATTTCTGGAGAAGTTGTGGTGGGATTGTTGCTCCTGCTGGACTCGGTCTGTGTCGCTGCTGCTGATACAAAGTTGGAGGTAAACAGGTCGTCTAAAAAAGCTGAAGGGAGACGGCTCATAAACAAGAGACCGCCACTTTATTAGGTCACAGGTGTACTGTACCTGAGACAGTGGCCACTGTGTACCTAATAAAGTCTCAGCCATGGTAAATGTGTTTCCAAGAGGAGAAAACCAGCTGGCAGCAAAGGCAGGGAGGTGTCCTTTCCACCTAAACAGAAGAGGAATATAAAGATAGTGAAGGTCACAGTTTGAATCAGTCATATTTCATTCAATACAGTGATGAACTGATCTAGGATCAGTCCAATCATCAGCAGGTTGATCCACGGATGGATTGAAGTGTATCTGTGAAAATGTTGGACTGTTCCTTTATCAGTGTGTAACAGTGTGTGTATGAGAGCCATGTAATGTCCATGTGACATGCTGACTGTGCTGCTCTGACCCCTCCTCCTTTCAGGGTGGAGCCTGCTGGAGTCCGATGGTTGAGACCAGGTCTGAGGAAGTGTAAGTGTGTTTTTAATGGGATTCATGAAAACAAAGCAGCACACATTCAACCATCTTCATCATGTCAGGAGTCATCATCAAAGTTTCAATCAATGAACAGATGATGGATCAATAACTGCAGCTGGATTGTGTTTGTTCTCTCCATCAGATTCCTGTCAACTCACAATCGACACAAACACAGTGAACACAAAGCTCCAACTGTCTGACAACAACAGGAAGGTGACACGTGTGTGGAAGGTTCAGTCATATCCTGATCATCCAGACAGATTTGATGTTCATCAGCTGCTGTGTAGAAATGGTCTGACTGGTCGCTGTTACTGGGAGGTCGAGTGGAGAGGAAGAGTTTATATATCAGTGAGTTACAGAAGAATCAGAAGGAAAGGAGGCAGAGATGACTGTGGGTTTGGATTCAATGATCAGTCCTGGAGTCTGTACTGCTCTGATGATGGTCCTCAGTTTGTCAGGCACAATAAGAGAGAAACATCCATCATCTCCTCCTCCTCCTCCTCCTCTGTCTCTAACAGAGCAGCAGTGTATGTGGACTGTCCTGCTGGCACTCTGTCCTTCTACAGAGTCTCCTCTGACACTCTGATCCACCTCCACACCTTCAACACCACATTCACTCAAACTCTTTATCCTGGGTTTATGTTCTGGTCTCCTGGTGCCTCAGTGTCCCTGTGCTGAGTGTAAAGAGTGTCTCCTGTTAGAGAAACACTCTGACTGTTGAACAGATAGTTCAGTCTGTACATGTCTGTCTCTTTCACTCACAAACACGTTTTCACATTCATGGATTCAATCAGTTGATGTTTGAAACTCTTCTAAATGATTCCTTGTAAACTTCTTCCTCTTCAGTCACAAACAAACAGGAAGTGATGTCACATGTGTTCCTGTCCACAGCAGAATGAGTCTATTGCTGACAGTGATGTACAAACAGAGTGAGCATTTCTGAGGCCCAAAATAAACTGAGTAGTTCACTGAATGAACACTGTGAGCTCAGTTCCTTCATCATTAGTATGGATTATATATGTATATGTATTATATTAGTATCATATATATCAGGTGCTGCTGGTTTCAGTCATTGTGCAAATGTGCTGTTTGTAAGGTTGTAAAGCTGCAGTCAGCTGAGACTGAAGAAGTCACCTGATCAGTGAGCAAACGTTTCTGAAAACGTCCAGATGAACAGAATCAACCTTTTGGGATCAGCCAGCAATGCAGCATCATTGTTGTTCAGGTTCAGAGGTTTGCAGGAATGAACTGATGACCAGAAACAGCTGCAAAGTCCAATCAAATACCAGCTGGAGTTCAGCTGCATTTGAAGAAGTCAAAGAAAAGTAAGTTTTCTTCCAAAGAACTGAAAACATGGTCGACGCCTCATTAGAAGAATAATCTGGACATTTGTGAGGAACTCTAACCAAGAAAGCAACACAAGAAAGCAACGTCACACAGATCCAACAGACAGTTTCCATGACTGCAAGTGTTCAGTGGAAAAATGCTACATTGCATTAAGATAAGATAAGACTTTATTGATCCCACAACGGGGAAATTTTTGCGTCACCTCAGCTTAGGTACAGATATCAGAAGGAAATACAAAAACACAAATAAGTACAATCAATGAAAAAAGTAAGATAATACACTATATTGTAACCCTGGTGAGTTACTAAGGGTTTTAGTGTGTTATGAGCGATGTTAGTATTTTGAGTTCACTGTTAAGTTTTATTAAGTTAAATTATTTTGTTGAGAATTAATAAAACAGAAGATGTCTATAATGTCCTGATGGTCCTTGAAGTATACAGGGGGAAGTACCGCCTCCTGCCATAGGGCTTTGGAGCATTGACTGTAGAAAACATGGACGACGCGACTCCACCTCCTACCATTGTGCAAAAATGAAGCCAAAATATCCCGCTTGTGGAGGCTGCCATCTTGCAAATTTGGAGCCAGAGGAGAGAAGGGTCTGGCTGCAGCCACTGTGGAGCTCCACAGTAACCGGAAACACGTGACCTCCACAGTAACCGGAAACACGTGACCTCCACAGTAGGCAGAAATACGTTCCTGCGTGGATCATCGACTGTGGAAATCTTGCAAGTGGATCCTAAAGGTTGGGACAGAGTCTTTCATGTATAATTTTTTTTTTTTTGCCGTTAATAATTATATATTTTTAGGAATCATCTAGTTTGCTTACACTGATTACTTTGGCACTTCGTTAGCGTTACAAAAACGGTCATACCTCCGAAGTATCTAAACTTTAGCAAGGAGTGTGTGTACTTTTGACACCTCTGGTTAGCATTTAGTGGTCAGTTTCAAACGTATTTATTTTTTGCTTGTTATTGAACTACTTTTCACTATCTGTAACATCAATGCACATTGCTCCATTTACTGCATATTGCACTTTATTCATGTCTTTCATTCCACCTGCAAAAACATTGTAACAAGGTCGTCACAAAGAGGTTTATATATGTATAAATACTAATATTCTCTATTCCATTCTGTTCTGCTTTTTTATTGCCCAGACTTTAATTAGCCTTTGTTAAATTGTCTGTTATATGTCAATAGATATGTATGCCACAAATAAAAGTGTTTTGTAAATTATGCTTTTGTAAAGAATTTTCTCACCAAATCTCTTACATGCTAACTGTAATGTGGTATTTCTGCTAAAACCTGAACTTAAATGTGTATATGGTGTTTATCTGTTTTTCTCTCTGTTTTAGATGCTCATATCAATTTGGAGTTCTGCCACCAATCCAGAATTGCAGGAATGCACAACATGTTGCAGAAGACTCTTTCACTGCCCTCTGTGCCCCACTTTCAGCCCTACTGTCAAGGCAAAGATTGAGGAGCATATAAATGGACACATTAAAAATGCTTTGCCTTTCAAAGGTATGTTGATATTAAATATACCTCATAGTTAAAGTTATAAATATGCTCTTCTTTTCAGCACTTCTGCAGTCTCTTTGTTGACTTAAAAGTTGCTTTTCACATTGTACAGTTCAGTGCATTCATCAGCAAGAGAAAAAAGCGTGTTTTCATTAAAAAATTTTTTTTTCCTGTTCACCACATTTCCTGACAGCTCTTGTGATCCACACCATTTTGCTTTCATTATTGAGGATGGCTTGGATATTTTTGTTAATATGTACAATCCGATTGTTAGATAAACTGATTGCATTCTATACAACTGCATTTAAATTACATGTTGTTGTTTGTTTTCTTTTTTTCTCTCTCTTACAGACACTTTCACTGCCCTGTCTGTAACATGACAGTCATACAGCGTTGGGATATGGCAAGGCAAATTTTCTCATGTCAGGATTCAGGACTGCTCCCCACTGAACTCTCCGAGGAGCCCCATCTCCCTCTCGATGTCTTGTCTCCAGTATCTAAACCATTTTCTGAATCTTCAGTAGAACATTCATGTGCTCTACCCTCTGTGCTAAATGAAACTGCGGCTTGTGGAAAGTCCTTGAAAATGAAACGCCCTCACTGTGGTCTTAGTCTTCTTAAAAAAAACTTCAAGGCTCTCATGATGAGGAGGCATTCAAATAGATGTTTGCCTGGCTTGTCATCTGCAGTGTTTTTGTGTAGAGGGACTTCTTCCTCTTTGTTTTTCAGTTTGCAGAGGACATGGAGCTCTTTTTAAAAGCTTGTGCTGATGAGCAGGGACTACGGGTCAATGCGATGTTTGACATTTAATGGACAGATGAAGGCACTGGCTGTTTGTTTGTGTTTTTTATGTGTTGTTGTTTGTTTTTCAGTGTACAGAATTCCAGTTAAACTTATTATTAAATATTCACTTGTTTCCATGTTATAGTAAAAAAATTAAGTGTAAATGCAACAGCATTGTTTGTTGATATTAACATTAATATATTACCCTGTAATCAATAATATTTTTATACATTTTACGCATTACCCTCTGGGCTCTATCCTGGCCATTTGTGGCTTGGCTTGACCTTTTTTTTTTTTTTTTTGACTGCTACACTGCAGTGGACCAAAAGAATGATGCAGGTTTGATCTTAAGGATCTAATACTTCTGTGTGTTTGTGCATGACATTGCAACACAAATATGTATTTGCAAGATAGACTGAAATAAATAATGACTCATCAAATATTACACAGGCTGCAGTGAATTTTTGTTGATACTGGCTAATGAGATTTGAGTTTCCCAGTCAAACTTAGCTTTGAAACACATGCTAAAAACACTTTTACTCTTGTACATTTCATAAAAGACACCATAGCCAAAATATTAACAAAATATATATTAATAAAAATTCAAAGCTGCAGCACATACAGCAACAAACACTGTTAGTAAATGTGTCCGGGAGTTTATGCAGGTGCAGAAAGTGCTGCTGCTGTAAGTAAGCCTAACAGCTTCCAGATCACTTATTTTTCTGGAAAGATGGTAGCAAGGGCATCACTGCTCATTTCTACAATCTCCCAGATCTTGGAATACAATGCCTTTGTCCCATGAAACCATTTCACAGTACTAGGAGTCCACTAAAACCTATAAAGAGAGTGATCCTGGAAGAAATGGGGCACACACTAGTGACCTCACCAATTGCAAAACAGCCTTTTCCCCGATGCTGGGAAAAGAAGGAAGTTTCATGAAAACATTAGGACTTTATCACCGTTTTATCTGAACAGTTAATGGTAATATATAACCTAACTGGCTATAAAGAGTAAAAAAATTAGATACAATTTTGATTTTGATGAAAAGGACTGGTGCTATTTTAAAGAGTCACGTCGGTAAAAGTAGATAAATGTTTTAAGAAATATACATTTTATAGCATTTTGTGAACATACACAAAAAGTGGCCATTTTTGGCAACAAACAAGCTGAGAGAGTTTTATATTTTTTGCTCTCCTTGAACAAAAATAACAGTGCATAATAATCAATGTTGATGTTAATCAATTAGATGTCCCAGACTCTACTATTAATAATACAGCAGTCCCTCGTTTATCGCAGGAGTTACGTTCTAAAAATAACCCGCGGTAGGTGAAATCCATGAAGCAGCCAACTTTATTTTTTACAATTATTATAGATGTTAAGACTGTAAAACCCCTCACTACATGCTTTATACACTTTTCTCAGACAGGCATGAACATTGTCATACTTTTCTCTTTTGTTTAAACGCTCTTAGAGTTCAAACCTTCGTAGAAACATAAGTCCAGTATTATGGAATGAAACCAAAAGGTGCATTTGAGGGTGCAAAACGTTTCGTCGGCATTGTTGTGTTTGTTTGGGAGAAAACTTACAAACATACAGTGCAGCACTTTAGAGTTACACTGCTAGCGATCGAAGATTTATGTAAATTCGACAAGCATTCTGTACTGTACAGCAGCGCTCCCCAACCTTTTTTGCACCACGGACCACTTTAATGTCATACAATGTTTTCAGGGAACGACCTTTAAGGTGTCGCGGATAAATACAACAAAAGAATAAAAAAGAAACTGTGGTATTTTGTAAATATAATAATAAACGTGACTTGAGCTGTGCGCCAACAACAATCACAGTGACGTCCTCCTCTCTGCTTCTTAATGCTCTCTGGTCGCTATGGTAACGCGTAAATAGTTCTTTCAAAATAAGACACACAACTACAACCATACATTTCACACCGGAGCCTCAACTGTCGCGGACCGGTACCGGTCCGTGGGCCTATTAGGGATCGCTCCTGTACAAGAGACACTGGACTAGATCGATTGACAATGGTCTACAGCAATCAGAACGCACAACACGATGTGCTGTAAAAAAAAAAAAAAAAAAATCAGCGAAACAGTGAGTGTCGCGGAAGGTGCGCCGCGTTATAGCGAGGGATCACTGTACACTTTTGGCCACGAACAATTTAGGGGATGGTGAATTTTTTTTGAACAAACCCAGAGTGTTAAAAAACCCCACTTAAAACCATTTTTATTTCTCAGCAGCATCAATAGTAACAAAAACGCAATTTAGTTTTCGCTGTCACGTGTTTCCGGCTACTGTGGAGGTCACGTGTTTCCGGTTAGTGTGGAGGTCACGTGTTTCCGGTTAGTGTGGAGGTCACGTGTATCCGGTTACTGTGGAGCTCCACAGTGGCTGCAGCCAGGTGCTCTTGGTCTGAAACAGGAGAGGAATTTCTCTTCCGGGACGGAAACCACGCCGGCCAGAAGAACAAGGGGGCGGGGCTCCTGTCGCAGACCTGTCTCCTCCTGACAGCGCGTCACAGTCCCGCCCCACTCCACACCTGAACACGGCCTCCGTCGTAGCACCGCCAGATGCAGGCAGAGGGACACCCCCGCCCTGCTGTGGATTGCATCGCCTCCCACTATGCTGGCTTGCGTGCGTTTCTTTTCCTCCTGCTCGCCTTTCGTGCGTCGCCTTCCCGTCTCTGCGCTCACCATCCCCTTTAACAGGTCAGCCTGGCGGCTGATAGGCCGCCTCGGGGAACGCCCCCACCTCCACAGGTGCTACTATTGTGCGCTTAGGAATATTTTACCGTGAAGCGCAGCAGACCCGTCTACATACCTCGCGAGTTTACTGTTGTCATGGTAACGGCCGTGTATGTACCACCCGATGCTAATGCTAACTCGGCCATGGAGGAGCTGCACAAGACAATAAGCAATCAGCCAAATTCCTACCCAAACGCAGTGCACATTATAGCGGGGGACTTCAACCATGCTGACTTAAGGTCAGTATTCCCCAGATTTGAACAGCATATTAAATGTGCAACGAGGGGGAAAAACACACTGGATAAAGCATACAGCAACATCCAAAAAGGCTACAGAGCAACCCCTCTTCCACATCTAGGTTTGTCAGACCACATGTCCGTGCTGCTGATCCCTGCATACACTCCAGTTAGGAGAAGAGCCCCCCCAGTGACAAAAACTGTGAAAACCTGGCCAGAAGGGGCATCAGATCAGCTGCAGGACTGTTTTGAAAACACGGACTGGAGTGTGTTTGAACATCAGGACCTTGAAGAGCACACAACATCAGTGCTCTCATATATTAACTTCTGTGTCAACAGTGTCACTGTGGACAAACGTCTCCGGGTGTATTCCAACCAGAAACCCTGGATGACTAAAGAGGTCCAGGTCCTGCTGAAGCAACGTGATGCCGCTTTTAGATCCGGTGATGGTATGCAGTACAGTGCAGCCAGATCTGAGCTGAAAAGAGGCATCAGAGAAGCCAAGGCAGCGTACAAGAGAAGGATCGAAGACCACTTCAGCACCAACAACTCACGACAGGTATGGCAGGGAGTTCAGCACTTAACCAACTACAAACCCTGCAATACCACGTTGACTGAGGGTAACGCGGCGCTTGCGGAGGAGCTGAACCACGTCTTCACATGCTTTGAGGCGAAGGGACCAGAGGCAGCAGCAGCAAAAACATCAGACAGCAGCAGCAGCCCAAGCCTCAACGTGCAGGAATATGAGGTGAGGCGCACACTGAGGGCAGTGAACCCCAGGAAGGCCGCCAGACCAGATGGGGTAACCGCAAGTGTCCTTAAAGAGTGTGCAGACCAGCTGGCTGGGGTCTTTACTAAGATCTTCAACACTTCACTGTCCCAGTCCTGCATCCCACCGTGCCTTAAGTCAGCCACAATTGTCCCACTGCCAAAGCGTACTAACATTAGCAGCCTCAACGACTACCGACCAGTTGCTCTAACACCTGTTATAATGAAGTGCTTTGAGAAACTGGTCCGACGTCACATCATGTCCTGCTTGCCACCCAACCTCGACCCGCTCCAGTTCGCATACAGAGCTAACAGATCAACTGAAGATGCCATTGCTACAACGCTCCACACCGCCATCTCTCACCTGGAAGTGCCGGGCCGTTATGCCAGGCTGCTCTTTGTTGACTTTAGCTCTGCTTTCAATACGATACTCCCGGACAGACTAATAGTTAAACTGCTGGAAATCGGACTTCCTTCTACCACCTGCCACTGGATCAGAGACTTCCTCTCAGATCGTGTACAGAGAGTTAGAGTGGGGCCTCATCTTTCCTCAGCCCTCAGCCTTAACACCGGCTCCCCACAAGGCTGTGTACTGAGTCCCCTACTGTACACTCTGTACACACATGACTGTGTTAGTACCCACCCAGACAACGCAGTCATCAAGTTTGCAGATGATACCACCGTGGTGGGACTCATCTCTGGGGGAGATGAGACGGCGTACAGAGCTGAAGTTCAGAGGCTGTCAGATTGGTGTGTAGATAACAACCTGGACCTCAATACCAACAAGACAAAGAACTGGTAGTTGATTTCAGAAGGAGGAAGTCTGAGCTGCAGCCTGTCAGCATCAACGGGGAGTGTGTGGAAAGGGTCTCCAGTTTCAAGTTTCTGGGTGTGCACATAGACACAGACCTCCAATGGAGCTCTAACACCTCTGCGGTCTTAAAGAAGGCCCAACAGCGTCTCCACTTTCTGAGAATCCTCAGAAAAATGGACCTGAAGAAGGAGCTGCTGACCGTCTTCTACCGCTGCTCCATTGAAAGTGTGCTGACATATTGCATCGGTGTATGGTTCTCCAGCTGCACCACAGCACACAGAAAGGCACTCCAGAGGGTCATCAATATGGCCCAAAAAATCATTGGACATCCTCTTCCCTCCCTGAAGGACCTGTACAGCACTCGCTGTCTCAAGAGAGCACGCAGCATCCTACGAGACTGTAGACACCCAGGACACCGGATGTTTAAGCTGCTGCCGTCTGGCAGGAGGTTCAGGCTGCTGAGGTCCCAAACAAACAGACTCAAGGACAGCTTTTACAACAGGGCAATAGCCCTAATCAATGCAAATAGCTGACCTGACTGGCTACCTACCTGGACTTACCGTTAATAACGGTAAAAACAGTAATAATAATAATAATAATATTTATATTTATAACAAGGTGCAATAATAATTAATGTGCAATAATAACAGTAATACAAATACACTTATTCTTCTTTTTTATTACTAAGTTATTATACTGTGTTGTGTTGTTTGTGTTGCATTATTATGTGTCGTATCGTGTCGTGTTGTGTTGTGTTACATGTAGTGCCGACGTAGGACAGTTTTCCAATTTCATTGTACTATTGTACTATGTATGACTGTGCAATGACAATAAAGAGTTATCTTATCTATCTTATCTTAGTCCACAGTGGATTAAAAGAATATTGTGCAACAACACTAACACACAATATCAGGATAAAACCTGATATTTAAATAAACAAACATAAATATGACAATAATGCAGGTAAAACCAACACTATGCACCAATGCACAGTCTGATCAAACTGTGTGACATCAGCATGTTTCAGACAGCTGTGACATCAAAGATCTAATCAAATTAATAATGAATCACTTTGTTTGTGGAGCAGCGTCAGGAAATGTTCAGGAGCTCGTCTCTTCCTTCCAGCTGCTCTGATGGATCAATAAACCTGTGATCATGTTGTAAAGTGAGTTTGTTTCTGCACTGTGTGAACTTGACACACACACTGAGTCAGTTTGTGGAGCATCCAGCACACAGTCTGACTGCAGCTCTGCTGGACCTGAGCGATCCCTCTGATCTTCTTCTTTCTAATCCTGTCCATCCTGCTCACCTCCAACCAAACTCTCAGCATCTTCAGCTCTGCCACCTGCAGCTCCTCCTGTCTGTGTGCCACCGTCTCCATCACAGCAGGTCTCACTGCCATCTCCTCCTCTTCACTCTTACTGCTCTCCTCCTGTCATAAATCAGCCCTGACCTCCTCCTCATCTCTCCTTGTTTGTACTTTCTCTTCTCTCCAGACTCTCCTCCTCACTCTCACTACAGGTCATAACTTTGTCTGCAAACATCAGAGTGTTCATCAGCACTGCAAACGATGAAGGGCTCAGAGCCACCTCTTTGTGAGCCCACTGCCTGAGCCTGTGAGTATTTAGAAAGTAGAAGGACAGAAACTCCAGGTGTGGGACGAGGCTCGTTGCATCAAAAACAGCTGCTGCTGTGATTCCTGCTGAAGGGGCTTCAAAGAAGTGTCTGAATACTTCAGGAAATATGATGTTAAAGAAACAATCGTAAAGTTGTGTTTCCAGTTTGTCATTATTAGAAACATTATCAGCCACAGGCTGAATGGATTCAATGGAGTAAACTGGTCCCACCATGACCTCTGACCTCTGACCTGCATCTACAGCACTGAGCCCTGACAGTGAGCAGCACTTGTTTCTTCAGCAGGATGTTTCCTCCCTGCTGCAGACGGTGCAGGTGGAGGTGTTTGTGTCTCCATCTGTGGGTATTTCAGGGTCAGACTGAGGTCTCCAGGTTACAGCAGCTTTCTCTTCATCTTCGTTGGGTCTCTGTAAAACTTGTGTGTCTCAGTTTGTTCCTGATGTGTTCCTGACTCGTTCTTTGGTAACTAGTCTGCAGCGTCCTGTAAAGAGCTGCAGACATGTTGGATGAAGAAGAACAGACAGACTGAGCCTCCACAGTCGGCCATGTCTCACACGCTTCCTTTCTTTGGGCCTCAGCATCAGCAACGTGTCTGTGGAGGATGTAGCTTTGAGTGACCACAGCTGCGTCTTTGTTGACCTTCACTTGAGGACGTGCCATTGGATAAATGAGTCTATTTGAAACCTCAGAAACAAAACTCAGATCAGAAAATGGGAGAAATTCAAAGTTTTGTTTGACACAATCAGCTGTTGCGTCTTGAGCTGCCTCACCTATAAATGTGGCTCTAAAGCAGACAGCAACAAAAGTCTGATTTTCTGTAGATCACAGAAATCAATGACAAACCCCCCCCAGAGCGTTCTTGTTGTGCAGCTCACTGCTGCTCTACTTTTACACCTGTGACATTTGATGAGAATCAGCCGTCTGCAGCTCCCTCAGAGATTCTCCCCACAAAGCTTTTTGCCTTGTAAACCTTTTAACGCTTTTCTTCAGACTGGAGTGTTCCAGCTTTTTCAAACATGCCGTTGTGGAAGCAAAGCTCAGCAAACCCAGCTTAGATCCAACATTACATCAACATTATAGATCAGTTTCTCTTTCAGGTCAAAGCTTGTTGAGAAGCCGCTTGCTGCCCACCTCACAGCCTGCTTGAAGAAACACCACATCTATGAGCGTTTCCACTCTGGTTTTGGTCAAATGCATCCACTGACACTGCACTACTAACAGTAAGCAGTTATATTGTGATGTCAGCAGATGGTGGAAAATACACAGTCCTGGTCTTGTTGGAGCTCTCCTGCTCTGAACATCTGAAGCTCTCCACCACATGACTGAGCACAACTCAGGGAGGAACATTTACTGAAGCTGCTGCAACATTTCCTGTCAGCACATGATTGTGTGACAGTCAAGGAGCCACCAGAGGACACCTGCTAACAGGGCTGGGTATCCTCACTCATTTCTACAATCCATTCACTTTGAATCAGTTTGCCTCAGACAGTCAGAAATATTATCATTCATTTCCATATTTTTATATCTATAAAAGAAAGCTGACACTGTGAGACTTCATCAGAGGTGTGAGCATCACAGCAGAGGCCTTTGTGTCAAAGTCACTGAGGATAAAACAGAAAACATGAAGCAGATTTTCCTGCCTGGCTTTTTATAGCAGATGACCTTAAAAATATTCTGCAGTAGAACAAAAACACATGTGAACATGACCTGATGAAGTGAAGCAGAGCAAAGTTACAGAGGTTTGGTTACAGACACAGCTGAGAGTTTTGCAATTTTGCATCATTTTACAAAGTTTGTTCAGTTTTGAGCAGCAGAAATGAAACTAAGTCAAAAACAACAACAAACCCAGCGGCCGACAGCGCTGTCAACAACGGTAGACTGGTGGGTAACAACAAGCCAATTGTTGGGGTTATGTTTTATTATTGTCATTTGTATTGAGAAACATGTAATCATTTGTGTTTAGAAGTATATAGTTGATGGCAATATTGGAAGAATGTCTCATCCTAGGAGGTCTGTAACAACTCTGTGTAGCATGAAAAGGGGAGTGCGTTCACTCCTCTTCAGAGTGTTCTGGCATAGATCACACACCTCCTAGGAGAGGTCGTATCTTCTCTTGCTGATATATGGTATAGCAAACATACGTATATCTGTTTGAGTGTAAGAGCCTTTTGTTCAGATGTACCGCTAGACTCCTGGCACCAGCTATGGGGAGTCTTCACGGGGTCACATTTTGACCCCACACATACACACACACACACACACACACACACACACACACACACACAAGGTATTCTTTGTTCACATGTATACCTATGTAAGCCGTTATATGTTAATGACCCTATGCATATTCATGTAACCACAATAAAAGGAGTGCTATGGGGAACCTGGCTGAGAGTCTGACGGAGGTCAAGTGGGTGGAACGACACTTGGCTCCAGGCAGGCCTCCCTCATGCATGAGTACTACAAAGAACTTTGCCTACTTGTGTCTTGTTTTTGCTGTGTAGCAAATTGTCCTGAACGTTCCAGCGAATAGGTTTATGCTACAAACCTAACACCAATAATGCAGAAAACAGAGATTTTTAGATGGAAACTGATCCTGATGCGTCTTTGTGCAGAATCCGTGTTCCTGCTCTCAGTTACTGTTTTAGCTGTTTGATGGTTGTTGAAACTGTGGGAGCTTCAACCTGAGATTCAGGCGTTTCAGCTCAAATACATTTATATTTAAACATCGATTCAGAATTTTAATGAATCAATATGACGTTATCCAAGCTAGAAACGATTTAATCACTAATCAAAACCCACCCCTACCTGCTAACCATCGGCATTATGGGTAGTGCAGTAGGAGACACTCACCTGACTTAAAATAGTGCCGGAAATGAAATAAAAGACCTCCAGAGACGATGAGAACAAGAACCAGGAGAACCAGGAGAACCAGCAGAGCTGTGGCCCAGGAAGGAAATGGTTCTGTAGAGAAACACAAATTGTCAGGTGACCTTTGACTGAATGTAATGAATTAAAGAATATGCTCAGATTTAAAATGGTGAAGCAAGCATGCTTATTGTGACAATATTAAAAGTTCAGTTTGAGTGATTGTGATCGTCTACAGCAGGGTTTTGGTTTGATGTTGACCTTTGACCTGCAGTGGGACATCTCTCAGTCTAAATGATGTGACGGAGCAGGCGTAGGTGGCGCTGTCAGACAGGTGGAGGTTGGTCAGGTTCAGGCTGAGGTCTCCAGTTTCCAGAGCGTCAGTCTTCATGGATGTTCGGCCGCTGTAACGCTGGTTTGGATCTTTCAGTTCGTCTCCTTGAAGCTGACGCTGGTGGACGGTTGGAGGACTGAGGTCGGAGCGACTCCACACCACTGTGGGGCTGTCCAGTTCAAAAGTGGGAAACTCACAGGGCAGCAGGACAAACAGCTCTCCCTCATACAGCTCCACAGCCGAGGCATGCTGGGAAACTGAGGACACAGACAGAGTCCATGTGTCACTTTGAGATCAAACGTGGACACAGCGTCAGTTACAGAATATCAAATATCTACATATAGAAATAAAATCACTGTGCAGGTCAAATAAATAAATACAATAAAGAAAGAAATAAGACAGGTATAAGTGAAAAGTCTGAGTTCAGCTCGTCGGCTCACAGAAACACTGACTTCCTGTTATTAATGAGGCGGCTGTGGGAACAGGTAGGAGGCTCCTGATTGGTTCATAAGGTGTGAATAAATGTGTCATGTAGCAGGAAGCAAAGCCACATCAGGCCTTAGAAGGAATTCATGAAAGTGTGAAGTCTGTCTGCAGTGCAGTGGAGTGATCTCCTCCCTATGAATGAAATTAGAAGTCTGGAAGTTTAGGAAGCAGCTGCACGTCAGGAAGCACAAATGTGATGAGGAGAAGGCGTGGAGCGCTGTGTCAGGCTCTGCTGTGGAAACCAGTGAACTTTTGCATGTTTTGAACTGGAAGAAGAAGCAGGATGTGAACTTTGTAGGTCAAAACAAAGCTCAGGGTCAAATTGGATCCAGTACTCGTGTCTCCATCAGTGTTGGACAAGTTACTTTGAAAAAGTAATTCATTGTAGTTACTAGTTACTTCTTCAAAAACGTAACTGAGCTAGTAACTGAGTTACAATATTCTAAAAGTAATTAATTACTTGAAAAGTAACTATTATGTTACTTTAAAAAAACGTTATAATTGGCCATTTTTAACTACTTTTGATGTTTCCTCTACATTTCTCCTTTAAAAACAATTTACTTTGCCTTGTTTGGTATCATTCTTTTCAGCACAACCTCACGTGTCTGAATTTACAGTTATGTTTTCATTTTGACATATGTATTAACACAACTGATCTAAAATCAGACTAAAAACATCAAATCAGAGTAGAAAAAGTTATATTTTTACTGTAACAACCACAAACATCTTTCACAACTTTAAATCCAAAGTATATAAGTATATAAGTATATAAGTATATAAGTTGTCAATTTTTAAATCCTATGCACAAGTTTTGCAAACAACAAAGTTATTTGCATCCATTTATCTTTTACCCTAACATCACCTGTTCTTCAATAAGATGCCACACAAATTATTTGTGCCACTCCAAAAACATAATTTCTGTCCACTATAAAGGAGAACATCACAGCCTGATACCTGCAGGTCTGACAGCAGCAGGTGTCTCACTCCTGTTTCTACCTGGAGACAGCAGTCGCCTCATTGTTCTGACACACAACACAAAACACAACACTACACACTAACTACACAAGACAACACATTAACTACACACTCCAAACACGCTAAACGTCACAAATCTCACATCTCACAACTCGCTCTCTCTCTTTTTCTGCTCTCTCTCTCTCTCTCTCTCTCTCTCGCCATCACTCCTAAAACTTCCCCTGTTTTGTTTGTTTGTTTTTTGTTTTTCTGCTAATAAGCAGAGAGGTCTTGCTGCGCTGCCCTTAGACAGTAAACGTGACGAAACTATTGAGGAAAAAACGCCGTGCTCATGATTACCGTCCACGGGAGCGCGCAGCTGCTTAAAGCTGTAGTGTCCAGATTACTTACAGCTACTTCCTGCAGCTGATATAAGATGCAGGAAACTGAACACAGCTTCAACCTTCTGTTTGTTGAAAAATAGTAACGGACCGCATTTTCTAGTTAGTGACTGTAACGCCGTTGTAACGATAGGAATAGTAATTAGTTAGATTACTCGTTACTGAAAAAAGTAACGCCGTTAGTAACGCCGTTACTTGTAACGCCATTATTCCCATCACTGGTCACGACACTGATGTCCTGACTGCTGATCAGCTGATCGGTCCTTTCATGGTTTATCAGAGGACAAAGAAACTTGATAACTTGATTTAGTTTGGACAATCCACCAATCACAGAGCTCCATCAGAGACCTTACAGTAACTACATTCACCAGCAGAGCTTTGATGGCGCTGCTCTCCACGACCGCTAGATGTCTCCACACTCTGTGCTGACTCCAATGAATGATCAGAGCTGCTGAGCCTGTTTGCAGACTGAGGAGGAGCTCCTTTCTTGATAGGAATTGAAATTTTTGGATCAGCGGACAAAAGGCGATTTCTCGAAGAACATTTGTTTTTTTAAGGCAGGTATTTTTCGAAGTCGCAAAAGTATGACGTCACAAGAAGGTGATTGGTCACTTGCAATGTTGAACCTGGAACAACATTTATTATGATGATGTGGGAACAATGCCAACATGAGGATATCAGATCGTCCGTGGTGGTTACAGTGACATCATGCAGTTTGTGCTTTGACCTCCAGAGGGCGACAAATCAGCACAGACAGAGAGCTCCATTCAAACTTTGCTGCCATCAGTAATAATTCTTCAAATATAATCATCAGTGTTTGAGCAGTTATGATATCAGGGACAATCTAGACATGTGTGACAATACTGAACATGTCACATGACACACCTTAAACATCATGTGATCCACTCTGGCTGCACTTTCATTCATGACTTCAACAGGTTGAAATGAGCTTTGAACAAACATCAGTTCAGTGCTGAAATATTCAAACGCTGCAGAAAGAAGAACAACAAAGTGATGACACATGTTTGTGCTTCAAACTGGAAAACTAGCAGAAATAAATCACAGCCTGCCAGAGATAAGGGAGTTTCTGAACGCAGCACAGTGTTTCAATGCCCCTGATTGTCCTCAAACGCCGCATTAGGCTGAAAGTTTACTTTCACTTCCTGAACTTCGTGGAGTGGAGCTTGTTGTTGGTGCGTGAAGAAACTGTAAGTTTGCTTTGTTTCCCCCTTTAACAGTTTGTAGGAACTTTACTGTTTGTTCAGCTCATGTTTGATTTCTTCACACAACAAACTGTGTGTTTGTATTTCCGGTCTCTCCATTAAAGTCAGTGTGTAATGTTTCCTGGCTAACATCAGCTGTGTGCAGCTTAGTTCAGCACAAATCTGCCGCTCCATAGTTCACGGTAACGGACTCACAGCTGGACCAACGAGGCCGAGTGTGTCCTCACTCTGAGCTACGTTCGTGTTTGTGTACTTGTAGTTTGTACTTGTGAGTTCACTCAGAGGACGCAGCGTACGTGATGACGTCACAGCCCTTTACCTCCTTTACTGTCACTGTGTCACTAATATTTAACACAAGATGAGACACCTGACAGAGCGCAAACGCTAAGCATGCTAACGCCAAGCTAGCCAAGAAACCAGAGTGACGTTAAAGCTGAGTAAACACTGACCCCAGACCAGCACCGTGATAAAGTGAGCTGCTGCTGCTGAACTTGAACAGGTAACACAGTGATGAGCAGTCAGGCTGCAGGTTTCTACCTGTTCATGTTTCTACAGTAGAATCACTTTGAAGTGTCTTTGTGCTGTTTCATCTTTGTGTTCATAAACACTCAGAGAAACATCACGTGACTGTCAGAGCAGAGCTACTGAGAATCAATAAGTAATATCAATGATGGAATCACTAAATTCTTATCATCCCTGTCAGTATCATACACGTGCTGTATAATCTGATAAATGTAGAGGTGCTGGCTGTTCGCTCACTCTGCTGTTTAGCTGTAAAGGACGCCTCCCTGCCTTTGTCTCATTCATGACCTTTAATAGTCTCTTCTAACATGCAGAGATCTGTCTGATCTGTTTCATAGAGTCTAACCAGCCTGTACAGGTAACAACAACAGTCACTGCATCACTGACACACAAACTTCATCTCTGTCAATAACAACATTCATACATGGAATAAAAACACATCAGTGGATCATTGCTGGAGCTACCTGGACTTCAGTCTTCAGGATCTCAACCAACAGCATTGACATGCTGCTCCAGATGTCTGTGCTCCAGATGTTTGTGCTCCAGATGTCTGTGCCCCAGATGTTTGTGCTCCAGATGTCTGTGCTCCAGATGTCTGTGCTCCAGATGTCTGTGCTCCAGATGTTTGTGCTCCAGATGTTTGTGCCCCAGATGGATGTGCTCCACATGTCTGTGCTCCAGATGTTTGTGCTCCAGATGTTTGTGCTCCAGATGTCTGTGCTCCAGATGTCTGTGCTCCAGATGTTTGTGCTCCAGATGTTTGTGTCCCAGATGTCTGTGCTCCAAATGTCTGTGCTCCAGATGTCTGTGCTCCAGATGTTTGTGCCCCAGATGTCTGTGCCCCAGATGTCTGTGCCCCAGATGTTTGTGCTCCAGATGTTTGTGCCCCAGATGTCTGTGCCCCAGATGTCTGTGCCCCAGATGTCTGTGCCCCAGATGTTTGTGCTCCAGATGTCTGTGCTCCAGATGTCTGTGCCCCAGATGTCTGTGCTCCAGATGTCTGTGCTCCAGATGTTTGTGCCCCAGATGTTTGTGCCCCAGATGTCTGTGCCCCAGATGTTTGTGCTCCAGATGTTTGTGCTCCTGGTGGAAAGGCAGTTTCCTCCTTGAAACAAGTATTTATATTGTTGTTATATTGTTGACCCACTATTGATCATGTGACTCATCACATGGTCAATAGTGGGTCAGCGACATGCTTTCTTTCCCTCTCAGGTTTAAATATCTGGGACTCTCCACCGTTTGGTTTTAGAACTGAAGAAGCTTCTCTGATGAAACGTCTTCACTTTAAGACGTCTCTTTTCTCTCCAAGCTCCTTAGATCACATGACCTGGATGACTGAACCTACAGACATATTGACCTGGTACTTAGGTCACATGACAGGTCAGAGGTCAGTGACTGTAACTCAGTTACTCCTGTTAATGTTTACTCACTGAGTGTTTGTGGTTTACCTCTCAGACTGACTGAAGATGATGATGGAGGAAGAGGAGGACAGAGCAGAGTCTGCAGGGTCCAGCTGTCCGTCTGTGACCAGTGACTGGTCCAAAGATCTACCTCCAGCCTTCAGTGCTGAACCTGGACCAACGAGGTCAGAGAGCTGAACTCCCTGAGTAACAGAAATAATTCTGCACTGACATTATAATCAGTGTTGATTCTGGTTGATTTTCTGACTGTGTTTGTGAGCTGAGAGGAAATGAAAATGAATTTGTAACAAAAATCAGTTTTGTCCAGTTTTCCTGTAAAAAGTTGAACTCTAATCTAAGAGGATGTTACTGACAGGAAACAGCTGCATTATCTGCAGTCTGTGTCATCACAGCTGCTTCAATCATGTTTGTGTCTGCAGAGGTCAGAGGTCACAGTCTGCAGGGTCCAGCTGTCCGTCTGTGAGGAGTGACGGGTCCAAAGATCCACCTCCAGACTTCAGTGGTGAACCTGGACCAACGAGGTCAGAGAGCTGTGATGACTCCTTTACATGTTTGTGTTTCCTGGATAAATCTGACCTGAAACATCCTCAGATTGTTACAAAGATTCATTAAAAAGAAAACAATGAAAGAGAAAAGATCCAAATGTTAGACTTGGTCATTTGCTGTTTGAGGACAGTGATGCTCATATCTGTGGGGAAAGTGTGACCTGAGTGGGTTCATGTTTGTCTTTAAAGAGCTGCTCTGATTCTCTTTGTGTCTGATCTGTTAAACAGTCTGAGAGGTCACACAGAGACCCAGCAGCTAAAGCCTGGATCATACTGGCTGCTGTTACTCCATCAGGACAACACTGAACCACAGTGGTGTGGATGTAGTGGATAATCCCACCATACTGATGCTCAGAGTTAATCACAGGGAACAAAACCAGATGTTACCTTCAGACTGTGACCTTTGGAGTGGACGATGCAGATTTCAATAGAGAATAAATGTTGTTGTTTTTCAGCTGTGAAAAAAGAATCTAATTTTCTGAACTTAAAAATTTATGATGCTGGAAAAAACATGGAGACTATAACACAACATTTCCACTGTATTCATAGAATGAAAGTAAAACTGTCAGACATTCATTAAATATGCAAAATGTCCACAGAAACATCAGAGGGTCAGATGTGAAGCACTCAGTGATTTTGATAAAATGACTCATCAGTTATTGATCTGTACTACACTGATCTACCACGTTAGTAAAGCTGGTGTTCTGGTGGTGGAGAGACCTTGGATCATGTTCTGGTTTTGGAGCAGTGATCTGCTGATGGTTCAGTTTAATGAGCTTCTTCAAAAATCCTCCCTGATATCACCACTGAAAGGACGTCCATGAAAACAGACTGAAAGTTACTGATATGTTCACAATCTGAGAGTTTAAAACTTGACAAACTTGATTCAGATGAAGTTATTTGAGCAGAAACTCCTGGATCTTTATCCTGTGCTTGAATTAATTCTTCATGGTTCCTCCACAGAGTGGACCAGCAGAGCTCAGAGGTTCCCAGTGGTCAGTCTGCCCAGCAGCATCAAACACAGCTGGACTCCATATTTATGGTCTGTACATGTACAACAACGACTTTTACATCTATTCTGTTCGCAGTCATCTCCATGCTGCTCTTTGTAGACCAGTGAATTGTCAGTGTGTCCAACATGATGTTTGGCTCCATGATTTCAGTCTGATTGGCTCATTCATAAATATTCTGTTCCAGCTGCTGGAGGACAACATCATCACTTTTGTGAAGAACGAGCTGAAGAAGATCCAGAAGGTTCTGAGTCCAGATTACCCAGAATGCTTAGAGAGTCAGAGGAGCAGCAGCAGAGAGGCTTTTGTGAAGATCACAGTGGACTTCCTGAGGAGAATGAAGCAGGAGGAGCTGGCTGACCGTCTGCAGAGCAGTAAGAGGATTTATCTAAAGATTTAAGCTGCTGGATAAATGAGACATTTACTGATGTCTTATGAGATGGAGGAACATGTTTTAAAGATTCATTCTTTTGGAATCAATTGTTTGTTTCTACTTTCAAAAGATAATCTAAATATTTCTTCTTATTCAGAACTTCAAGCTGCAGTTTGTCACCGTAACCTTAAATCTGCCCTGAAGAAGAAGTTCCAGTGTGTGTTTGAGGGGATCGCTAAAGCAGGAAACCCAGCCCTTCTGAATCAGATCTACACAGAGCTCTACATCACAGAGGGAGGGACTGCAGAGGTCAATGATGAACATGAGGTCAGACAGATTGAAACAGCATCCAGGAAACCAGACAGACCAGAAACAACCATCAGACAAGAAGACATCTTTAAAGCCTCACCTGGAAGAGATGAACCAATCAGAACAGTGCTGACAAAGGGAGTGGCTGGCATTGGGAAAACAGTCTTAACACAGAAATACACCCTGGACTGGGCTGAAGGCAAAGCCAACCAGGACATCCAGTTCATATTTCCATTCACTTTCAGAGAGCTGAATGTGCTGAAAGAGGAAAAGTTCAGCTTGGTGGAACTTGTTCATCACTTCTTTACTGAAACCAAAGAAGCAGGAATCTGCAGCTTTGAAGACTCCAGGTTGTGTTCATCTTTGATGGTCTGGATGAGTGTCGACTTCCTCTGGACTTCCACAAAACTACAATCCTGACTGACCCTAGAAAGTCCACCTCAGTGGATGTGCTGCTGATAAACCTCATCAGGGGGAAACTGCTTCCCTCTGCTCGCCTCTGGATAACCACACGACCTGCAGCAGCCAATCAGATCCCTCCTGACTGTGTTGGCATGGTGACAGAGGTCAGAGGGTTCACTGACCCACAGAAGGAGGAGTACTTCAGGAAGAGATTCAGAGATAAGGAGCAGGCCAGCAGGATCATCTCCCACATCAAGACATCACGAAGCCTCCACATCATGTGCCACATCCCAGTCTTCTGCTGGATCACTGCTACAGTTCTGGAGGATGTACTGGAAACCAGAGAGGGAGGACAGCTGCCCAAGACCCTGACTGAGATGTACATCCACTTCCTGGTGGTTCAGGCCAAAGTGAAGAAGGTCAAGTATGATGGAGGAGCTGAGACAGATCCACACTGGAGACCAGAGAGCAGGAAGATGATGGAGTCTCTGGGAAAACTGGCTTTTGATCAGCTGCAGAAAGGAAACCTGATCTTCTATGAATCAGACCTGACAGAGTGTGGCATCGATATCAGAGCAGCCTCAGTGTACTCAGGAGTGTTCACACAGATCTTTAAAGAGAGAGAGGACTGTACCAGGACAAGGTGTTCTGCTTCATCCATCTGAGTGTTCAGGAGTTTCTGGCTGCTCTTCATGTCCATCTGACCTTCATCAGCTCTGGACTCAATCTGCTGGAAGAACAACAAACTACCTCCTGGTGGTTTAAACCATCTCTCCACCAGAGTGCTGTGAACAAGGCCTTACAGAGTCCAAATGGACACCTGGACTTGTTCCTCCGCTTCCTCCTGGGTCTTTCACTGCAGACCAATCAGACTCTCCTACGAGGTCTGCTGACACAGACAGGAAGTAGCTCACAGACCAATCAGGAAACAGTCCAGTACATCAAGGAGAAGCTCAGTGAGGATCTGTCTGCAGAGAAAAGCATCAATCTGTTCCACTGTCTGAATGAACTGAATGATCGTTCTCTAGTGGAGGAGATCCAACAGTCCCTGAGATCAGGACGTCTCTCCACAGATAAACTGTCTCCTGCTCAGTGGTCAGCTCTGGTCTTCATCTTACTGTCATCAGAAGAAGATCTGGATGTGTTTGACCTGAAGAAATACTCTGCTTCAGAGGAGGCTCTTCTGAGGCTGCTGCCAGTGGTCAAAGCCTCCAACAAAGCTCTGTGAGTAAATATGTGGCAATCCTTTTTATTTTTTGTGAGTAAATGTGTGATCATGTTTATTTTTAAAATGTTGATTAAAAGTGGTCTTAGATTTCTTCCATGACAGATCCATGTCCTAAAACCATGAGCCTACGTAGTTGTATAGTATAAAAGAAAAAAAGGAGAACTTTTGACCACAATATTGTAACTTGAATGAACTTTTGATACAGCCTTTAAACACTTAAGGAGCTTAAAATGTTTGTTCTATGAACCCACATTAAACACTCTAGTTAAACTGTAAAAACAGAACATTCAGTTCAATTCAATTTTATTTATATAGCGCCAAATCACAACAAAAGTCGCCTCAAGGCGCTTTATATTGTACAGTAGATAGCACAATAATAAATACAGAGAAAAACCCAACAATAATATGACCCCCTATGAGCAAGCACTTTGGCGACAGTGGGAAGGAAAACTCCCTTTTAACAGGAAGAAACCTCCGCAGAACCAGGCTCAGGGAGGGCGGGGCCATCTGCTGCGACCGGTTGGGGTAAAAGAAGGAAAACAGGATGAAAGACATGCTGTGGAAGAGAGACAGAGATTAATAACAGATATGATTCGATGCAGAGAGGTCTATTAGCACATAGTGAGTGAGAAAGGTGACTGGAAAGGAAAAACTCAATGCATCATGGGAATCTCCGGCAGCCTACGTCTATTGCAGCATAACTAAGGGAGGATTCAGGGTCACCTGGTCCAGCCCTAACTATATGCTTTAGCAAAAAGGAAAGTTTTAAGCCTAATCTTGAAAGTAGAGATAGTGTCTGTCTCCTGAATCCAAACTGGAAGCTGGTTCCACAGAAGAGGGGCCTGAAAACTGAAGGCTCTGCCTCCCATTCTACTTTTAAATACTCTAGGGACAACAAGTAGGCCTGCAGTGTGAGAGCGAAGTGCTCTAATAGGGTGATATGGTACTACAAGGTCATTAAGATAAGATGGGGCCTGATTATTTAAGACCTTGTATGTGAGGAGCAGGATTTTGAATTCAATTCTGGATTTAACAGGAAGCCAATGAAGGGAAGCCAAAACAGGAGAAATATGCTCTCTCTTTCTAGTCCCTGTCAGTACTCTTGCTGCAGCATTTTGGATTAGCTGAAGACTTTTCAGTGAAGTTTTAGGACATCCTGATAATAAAGAATTACAGTAGTCCAGCCTGGAAGTAATAAATGCATGAACTAGTTTTTCAGCATCACTCTGAGACAGGATATTTCTAATTTTAGAGATGTTGTGCAAATGGAAGAAAGCAGTCTTACATATTTGTTTAATATGTGCGTAGAAGGACATGTTCTAATCGCTCTAATAGGATATTATGGTCAACAGTATCGAATGCAGCACTGAGGTCTAGCAGGACAAGCACAGAGATGAGTCCACTGTCAGAGGCCATAAGAAGATCATTTGTAACCTTCACTAAAGCTGTTTCTGTGCTGTGATGAGCTCTGAAACCTGACTGAAACTCTTCACATAAGCCATTTCTCTGCAGATGATCTGTTAGCTGTTTGACAACTACTCTTTCAAGGATTTTTGATATGAAAGGAAGGTTGGAGATTGGCCTATAATTAGCTACGACAGCTGGGTCTAGAGATGCTTTTTGAGTAAAGGTTTAACTACAGCCAGCTTGAAGGCCTGTGGTACATAGCCGATTATTAGAGATAGGTTGATCATATTTAAGATTGAAGAATTAATTAATGGCAGGACTTCTTTGAGCAGTTTTGTAGGAATGGGGTCTAAAAGACACGTTGATGGTATGGACGAAGTAATTATTGAAGTTAACTCAGAAAGATCAATTGGAGAAAAAGAGTCTAACTTAACATCAATCGTGATAAAAGTAGCTGTAGATAATATTACATCTGTGGGATGATTATTGGTAATTTTTTCTCTAATGATAAAAATTTTATTTGTGAAGAAGTTCATGAAGTCATTACTAGTTAACGTTAAAGGGATTGTTGGCTCAGTAGAGCTCTGACTGTTTGTCAGCCTGGCTACAGTGCTGAAGAGAAACCTGGGGTTGTTCTTATTTTCTTCAATCAGTGACGAATAGTAAGATGTTCTGGCTTTGCGGAGGGCTTTCTTATAAAGCAGCAAACTATTTCTCCAGGCTAAATGATGATCCTCTAAATTTGTGACACGCCATTTCCTCTCCAGCTTACGAGTTATCCGCTTTAGGCTACGTGTTTGAGAATTATACCACGGAGTCAGGTACTTCTGATTTGAGGCCTTAGTTTTCACAGGAGCTACAGTATCCAGAGTCGTACGTAGTGAGGAGGTAAAATTATTAACAAGATAATCGACCTCTGTTGGAGTAGCGTTCAGATAGCTGCTCTGCTCTATGTTGGTACAGGGCATCGAAGATGATAACAGTGGGTGGATTATATTCTTAAACTTAGTTACAGCACTTTCAGAAAGACATCTACTGTGATAAAGTCTAGGGATGGGTACCGGTGTCCGGTGCCATGATGGCACCGGTTCTGACATAAACGGTAGTAACCAGACCGAAAAGCAGCGCACATTTCGGTGCTTTATTTCGGTGCTTTTTTTTTCCTGAGCTGTGAAGACTTTAGATTTTAGCCAATCATTTTACGTTTCTGAGGATAGTAGGCGGGCCCAGGTACGTACGTTCTTTTAGAGCAGAGCTACACATTAAAATGCCCAAGGCGAAGCGGTCAAAAGCCTGGCTGTACTTCACAGCAAAAGATGCAAACTCAGCAGCCTGCAACAAGTGCTTTAAGCTGATACTGTGATACTGTCAAAGGAGGTAACACCTCGAATCCGATGAAACACCTGGCGATGCATAGTGTTTTTTTTAAAAGCCGAGAAATGCGCCGTGTTTGATAGCTTGCTGCGAGACCTCACACCGAGCACATCTACTGCGGGTGTGGTGCCTGTTATCGGACCCGGAGTTAGCAACATCCCCCAAAAACCCGAAGAGGAGAGTCCTGGCCCCTAGCCCTGCCAGTGTAGCAGAAATGATGAGGATGATGATGGCAGCAGCAGCCGTTCTTCTCTGCGTGAGTAGCTTAATGTTTTTTCGTGTGTAATTTACGTTGAGTAGGCTAACCACGTTATTAAATTAATGCATGTAAGGTGAACTAGCAAACACCGTCGTAGTTACATGCGGCTGTCTTCTTGTTTGATGGCAGATACTCCCTTCACCCTGGCCAAAAAGGCTAAAATGACCAAAGAAAAAGTGGAAAACAGTTAAACACGAGAGGTTTTTGGACAAAGTTTGTGTTTTTTCCATTGTTTAAGCACTGCTTCCAGCCAAGAGTGATACCATATATGCCCCATAGCTGCAGAACAGGCTTACATTGTTATCTTTTTACAAAAAACAGCTAAACATGAGAGGTTTTTGGACCAATTTTGTGTTCTCCATTCCTTAAGCACCGGTTTGAGCACCGTTTAAGCACCGGCACCATTTTAAAAGTACCAGTTTGGCACCGGTATCGGATAAAACCTAAACGATACCCATCCCTAATAAAGTCTACTCTCCACTGCTGTGTAATCAATTATTGTAAATGTAAATGTTATCAGGAAATGATCAGACAGCAGAGGGTTTTCAGGAAACACTGTTAAATGTTCAGTTTCTATGCCATATGTTAAAACAAGATCTAGAGTGTGATTAAAGTGGTGGGTGGGTTCTTTTACATTTTGAGAGAAACCAATTGAGTCTAATAACAGATTAAATGCTATGTTGAGGCTGTCATTTTTAGCATCTACATGGATGTTAAAATCACCCACAATAATTATTTTATCTGAGCTGAGCACTAAATCAGATAAAAAGTCTGAGAAATCAGAGAGAAACTCTGTGTAAGGCCCAGGTGGACGATAGATGATAACAAGACTGGTTTCTGAGTTTTACAGCTGGGGTGGACGAGGCTAAGCATCAGGCTTTCAAATGAATTAAAAGTCTGTCTTGGTCTTTCGTTAATTAATAGACTGGTGTGAGAAACATTTTAGTAATTTGCGGTATTTTTTGTTTATTATTAACAGGAACACAGTTAAAAGTAATTGCGTTGTTGGGATTGTCTAAATGATTAGTAGGAACTACATCTTCCACCTGTCACAGTAATGTGTGAAATACAGCTTCACAGGTGATGTGTGCTCGCTCATTCAGGTGATGATCATAAGCGAGTCATGTGTGAAGATATTTCAGCTCCAAAAACTGCCAAGATGCTAGTTGTGAGAAATGTGGCAGGGGTGACAACCTCATCCAACACAAATGAAAGTAAATATTAACACGGAGTAGTGCTGCAGGCAGGTACTATCCCTGTATAGAGGGAGGAAATATGGAGCTGGCAGTGTTGTATAGCACGGTTGTTAAACTTTGTAAAGTGACTTAAATCCAGGCTCCAGGTTTTTGTGTCTATGTTTAAATGATGGGAATTCACTGCATCTTTAAAACTACAAATCCCATTTGTTCAAATTGTAGATCATTTAAAGTTGACTATAGACTAGCTATTTTAAAAATATACAGTGTACTGCAAGTAAAACAGCAGCTGTTGGCTTTAAGCAACAAAAATACAATTTAAAATATTTAATATAGGAAAGAGAGAGAAAATAACACCATCCATCCATCCATTTTCTTCCGCTTATCCAGGGCCGGGTCGTGGGGGCAGCAGCCCAAGCAGAGAAGCTTGGGCAGCTTTCTGTTGTTGGAAATTGGAAGAACAGGCCATCTTAAAAATCACTGCATTGTAGTTTTATTCAGGCCCCTTCAATCTGTGACCGCTGTTGCTTTGCATTATGAATGCTACTATTACAAAAGTCACAAATATTACTGTATGTGTGTATTATTGGGTAATAAACCAAAAGAACAGAATCTACCAGCACATCACTGATTTCTGCTTAAAAACAACAAAAAAGCAATAAAGCTGTGATTTGTTTTGTTGATCTTGTCTCCCTTCCCGCTTGATTTCAGACTGAATGGCTGTAACCTGTCAGACAGAAGCTGTGAAGCTCTGTCCTCAGTCCTGAGCTCCCAGTCCTCCCGTCTGACAGAGATGGATCTGAGTAACAACAACCTGCAGGATCCAGGAGTGAAGCTTCTGTCTGCTGGGATGAAGAGTCAATACTGCAAACTGGAAACGCTGAGGTCAGATCAAGCATTTAATCAATTTCATTTGGAAAAAATTAACATTGTGTGTATGTTTTGTTTTTTTAATGAATCCATCCAAGTCACAGTAAACTGCCACATTTGTCTTTTGTAACATAAGGCAATAAGGATTCCAGCATGTCCCGAAACAGTGTTGAAATATTGTAAATGTAGTAGCTCCTCATGGCACCATGAATATACTTTAACACAAGTGTTTCATGTCTTCTTGTCATCATGTTTTCAGACTGAGTGGCTGTAACCTGTCAGACAGAAGCTGTGAAGCTCTGTCCTCAGTGCTGAGGTCCCAGTCCTCTAGTCTGATAGAGTTGGACCTGGGTAACAACAACCTGCAGGATTCAGGACTGAAGCTTCTATTTTCTGCAGTGGAGAGTCCAAAGTGTACAATTCTCAGGTCAGGATTCAGTCTTTTCTGATGATGATTTAAAACCTGAGTCAGGTCGATGAATGGCTTACTCATTTACAACAGACATGATTTGTCAAGTCACCTTATATCTAACCCAAAGGTCCTGTGTTTTACTACTTTGATTTTGTAGTAAAACACAGGACTTCTTAATATTTATCTAAAAGAACATATACGTTCAAGTTTCAGCACAAAATTTTTTTTTTCCCCTGGATCATGTGTGTACCCTCCTGGTTGGAGCTCTAGCAGCCTGTATCAGTGAATGTGACTTTAAATGAAATTGCTGCCCCTGTCAGGAAGAGGTCTGAGTGACACACAAAACAGCAAATATGAGCACTGCATGTGTCTGAGACGACACAGATACAGACCTGAATGAGACACTAACTTTGTCTCTGAGAGATAACTTTTATTATTAAATACACGTCAGTTCTCATCTGTGTAGAGAATGTAGAGTTTGACATGCTAATATTACAAAACGCAAAATCACACTGAGTCACAAAGAAAGTGTTTTGGAGTATTTATGGTTCAGCTGATGAAATTGTTCAAATAAACCAGTAATTTACACAGAAACAGTGAAACAAGTGAAATTTCTTGGTGGACTTAAGCTTGTCCTGGTATACCTGTAGACCCCAGCTTCTATGGACCATGTGCTTAAGTTCTGTGCTGCTCTGATTTATTGCCTGTGCTGTCTTTCAGTTCAGCTTTGTCGAGCCTCTGGTACAATATTTGATGTCAGACACTTTTTTTACATGACCTGTGTAAAAACAAAACAGTAAACACATTAAGCTGAAGTAAGATGAACCATTTGAGGATGCTCTGCTGCTCTTTTATAATAGAATATATCAGGAAGCTGGAAAGAACTGTGAAAGCAGGGAAAGACCCCACTAAGACCTCAGGTTATAGGCCTACAGCTCTAACATCTCATCCAGGGAAAGTCATGGAAAGAATCACAGTGGACAGACTGATGTTTGTGACTCAAAGAAGGCAGCTGTTTGCACCTTCTCAGCAGGGGGAGGAACACCATGGACCCAGCAGTCAGTTAGAGTCAGAGATAAGGAAAGCTCAGTGCATCAGGAGATGAGGTGTGGTTTGTATCAGCCAACTTAAATGATGGAAATGAATTAGCTGTTCCTGGTTAATATTCTGTGTTTGCTCACAGTATTACAGACCCAGGCCTAATCTGTCATCTGTTAACACGTCCAATATCTCCTCATTTATTGGTGGATAATCCACTAACATGTTTTAATGCACAAGGTCATGTGATTTCTGTGTGCTGATAACATCCAGTCTGTTCTGTGTGGAAATGAAATAATTCAATGAAACCAGACGAGGTCATTTCTGGAGAAGTTGTGGTGGGATTGTTGCTCCTGCTGGACTCTGTCTGTGGCTCGCTGCTGCTGATGCAAAGTTTGAGGTAAACAGGTCGGCTAAAAAAGCTGAAGGGAGACGGCTCATAAACAAGTGAGCGCCACTTTATTAGGTCACAGGTGTACTGTACCAGCTGGTAGCAAAGGCAGGGAGGTGTCCTTTCCACCTACACAGGAGAGGAATATAAAGATAGTGAAGGTCACAGTTTGAATCAGTCATATTTCATTCAACACAGTGATGAACTGATCCAGGATCAGTCCAATCATCAACAGTTTGATCCACGGATGGATTGAAGTGTATTTGTGAAAATGTTGGACTGTTCCTTTATCAGTGTGTAACAGTGTGTGTGTGTGAGAGCCATGTAATGTCCATGTGTGCATGCTGACTGTGCTGCTCTGACCCCTCCTCCTTTCAGGGTGGAGCCTGCTGGAGTCCGATGGTTGAGACCAGGTCTGAGGAAGTGTAAGTGTGTTTTTAATGGGATTCATGAAAACAAAGCAGCACACATTCAACCATCTTCATCATGTCAGGAGTCATCATCAAAGTGTCAATCAATGAACAGATGATGGATCAATAACTGCAGCTGGATTGTGTTTGTTCTCTCCATCAGATTCCTGTCAACTCACAATCGACACAAACACAGTGAACACAAACCTCCAACTGTCTGTCAACAACAGGAAGGTGACACGTGTGGAGGAGGTTCAGTCATATCCTGATCATCCAGACAGATTTGATTATTATCATCAGCTGCTGTGTAGAAATGGTCTGACTGGTCGCTGTTACTGGGAGGTCGAGTGGAAAGGAGGGGTTTATATGTCAGTTAGTTACAGAAGAATCAGAAGGAAAGGAGACAGTAAAGATTGTTGGTTTGGATACAATGATCAGTCCTGGAGTCTGAGCTGCTCTGATGATGGTCCTCAGTCTGTCTGGCACAATGACAGACTAACACCCATCTCCTCCTCCTCCTCCTCCTCCTCCTCCTCTGTCTCTAACAGAGCAGCAGTGTATGTGGACTGTCCTGCTGGCACTCTGTCCTTCTACAGAGTCTCCTCTGACACTCTGATCCACCTCCACACCTTCAACACCACATTCACTCAAACTCTTTATCCTGGGTTTGGGTTCTTGTCTCGTGGTTCCTCAGTGTCCCTGTGCTGAGTGTAAAGAGTGTCTCCTGTTAGAGAAACACTCTGACTGTTGAACAGATAGTTCAGTCTGTACATGTCTGTCTCTTTCACTCACAAACACGTTTTCACATTCATGGATTCAATCAGTTGATGTTTGAAACTCTTCTAAATGATTCCTTGTAAACTTCTTCCTCTTCAGTCACAAACAAACAGGAAGTGATGTCACATGTGTTCCTGTCCACACAGCAGAATGAGTCTATTGCTGACAGTGATGTACAAACAGAGTGAGCATTTCTGAGGCCAAAATAAACTGAGTAGTTCACTGAATGAACACTGTGAGCTCAGTTCCTTCATCATTAGTATGGATTATATATGTATATGTATTATATTAGTATCATATATATCAGGTGCTGCTGGTTTCAGTCATTGTGCAAATGTGCTGTTTGTAAGGTTGTAAAGCTGCAGTCAGCTGAGACTGAAGAAGTCACCTGATCAGTGAGCAAACGTGAAAACGTCCAGATGAACAGAATCAACCTTTTGGGATCAGCCAGCAATGCAGCATCATTGTTGTTCAGGTTCAGAGGTTTGCAGGAATGAACTGATGACCAGAAACAGCTGCAAAGTCCAATAAAATACCAGCTGGAGTTCAGCTGCATTTGAAGAAGTCAAAGAAAAGTAAGGATGGCAAAGGGCGATGTTTTCTTCCAAAGAACTGAAAACATGGTCGACGCCTCATTAGAAGAATAATCTGGACATTTGTGAGGAACTCTAACCAAGAAAGCAACACAAGAAAGCAACGTCACACAGATCCAACAGACAGTTTCTTTCACACGTCAAGGCCAACATCCCTGCTGACCTGGACAGCCTACAGTTTGCTTACTGCAGGAACAGATCAACAGAGGATGCAGTCTCAGTCACACTTTACACCAGCCTTACTCATCTGGAGCATCCCAATACATATGTTAGGATGCTTTTTGTAGACTTCAGCTCAGCATTTAACACCATTGTGCCACACAAACTTGTAAACAAGCTGAATGACCTGGGACTAATCACCACACTCTGCTCATGGATCTTGGATTTCCTCACAAACAGGCCACAGAAGGTCAGGGTGGGCAACCTTACATCATCTGCTATCACCATTAACACAGGAGCACCACAGGGCTGCGTTCTCAGTCCAGCTCTTTTCACTCTATTCACACACGACTGCAAACCGCTCCAGTCCTCTTTTAACACCATAGTGAAGTTTGGTGATGACACTACAATAGTGGGAAGGATATCAGACAACAACAAGTCTCACTACAGAGAGGACGTCCAACATCTAATCAGATGGTGTGGAAACAACGAGCTGGTTCTGAACACTGTCGAAACAAAGGAAATGGTTGTAGAGACAGGAGAGTCAAGAAAACAACACGACCACCCCTCCACATAAATGGTGAGGAAGTTGAGGGTGAATGACATTATCACAAGTCCACGAGAACACAAGTCCACATATTGAGAAACAGCCTCAGAGTCAGTTTGTGCCAGTATTCATTTAGTTTTGGTTGTCAGTGAATTATCAACTAGTAAAAAGCTGCCGCACCAGACAAACCAGTGTTCCATGTTAACTGGTTTTTATGTGAACTGGTTCCATTTGTTCATGTTTCTCACTCTCTGTGTTCCAGATGTCGGCTCTGCAGATTCCTCATTTTTATTGAACGTTTGTCTCCGTTTGTCAGTGTATCTGATATCTGATTAAAGACCTTGGCAAACAAAGCTTTCCAGTCTGTGCCAGTGCAAATGCAGACACATATCATTATGTTCTTCAGACAACAATGATTTTAATTAACTCAGATTAACTGGTGATGGTCGCAGACAGTTGATGGATATTGTGAAAAATGAATCATCTTAAAAAATCAATCTCAGGTGTTCTGGTCAATATCAAACGTCACCACTTTGTATTTGTAATGTTTTGTTACAGCTTAAAATAATAAATTAGTTCAGGGTGCCAAGAATTTAATTTTAATTAAATTTAAAATTAAATTTAATTAATTAAATTTAATTAAATTTAATCCTGAGAATGAGAGTTCATTACAGACACCTCAAACAATAAATATACTTCTCATCTTTACCTTAATCAATCATAATTAATTAATTAATTAATTAATAATAAATGAATAAATAATAATTAATCAAGTACAATGATTGTCTCAAAGATATGGGCAGAAATCTGTGCCATCAGAAACTGAATTTGAATAAGTTAAATTTGAATTTGAATTACTCGGATTGAATTTGAATTGTAACTTGAAAGAAAGCTTTTGAAAACTGAATTTGAATTAGTCTAATTTGAAATTGAATTTATGGTTTGAAAATGAATTGATTTGCTTTGAAACTGCATTTTATCCTTTAAAAATTCAGCTCTCGAATAATTTCAGATTCACTTCTCACCATTCAGTTTCAGTTCTACAATTCAATTTCAGTTCCAAAATTCAGTTTTTGGGACTTACATCCGGTTCGGTTCAAGCGCAGATTAATAGAACTACAGACTGATAGCGTTACTGACGGAATCTACAGCGTCTTGAGCTGAATTAAGACTTCAGAAGTCATTCGAAGTCAGAGGTGATCCAGTAATGCTGCACTAATGAATAAGACTAACTATTCACTTTAGCTAAAGTTATTAAGTTAGCTAAAGAGTTGGGATGCTGTGTAAGACATAAATAAAGCTCAAATACAAAGGTTTGGACAGCGTTTTGCATGTTTCCTTACTGTAGGGGTCTCTGCAAGCATACAGGGCTCTGACAGGGTCCAAGATGACAACTTTGGAATTCTACTAGAAACAGTCGATCATATTTGTTTGTCAAAGCTGAATTTAGGGCAAACTACGCTAAATTAGCGTTTTTAGCTAACAGCTACAATAAGCATAAAAGTTACTGTACGGCTATCAATTGTTAACATGACGCTTGTTCTTATACATGTAATACATTTATTACCAACCTGAGAGTTTATCCGCTGGTCATTCGACATGACGAATGACTTCTGAAGTCTTAATTCAGCTCAAGACGCTGTAGATTCCGTCAGTAACACTATCAGTCTGTAGTTCTATTAATCTGCGCTTGAACCGGAACCGGATGTAAGTCCCAAAAAACTGAATTTTGGAACTGAAATTGAATTGTAGAACTGAAACTGAATGGTGAGAAGTGAATCTGAAATTATTCGAGAGCTGAATTTTTAAAGGATAAAATGCAGTTTCAAAGCAAATCAATTCATTTTCAAACCATAAATTCAATTTCAAATTAGACTAATTCAAATTCAGTTTTCAAAAGCTTTCATTCAAGTTACAATTCAAATTCAATCCGAGTAATTCAAATTCAAATTTAACTTATTCAAATTCAGTTTCTGATGGCACAAATTTCTGCCCATACAAAGACACGTACATCTCACACTGATAAATAAAGCACTTAGCATTATAAATAATTATAAATAAATTATCATTAATTATTATTATAAATCAATTATAAATAACTTAGCATTAGATGAGTCAGATTGGATACAGGTTTAAGGAACCTGGATGAAATCATGTGTTTCTTGTGGGCTGATCTGCTGCTCAGTGTTCATTGCTCCTCATTTTAAATCCTGTTTATCATCTTCGACTCGGGTCAGTCACTCTGAGGGAAACACAAGTCCCAGCAGCTCTAAGCTCAGGAAACAAACTACATTGACTTATTTTGTGCACAATATGGTGATGATGTTATACTGAAAAGCAGCTGCCCACATTAAACTATCACCAGGTAACCTGTGTGTTTCCTCAATCAGCAGCAGGTGCTAACCAGCTGACAGGTGAGCAGAGTGTATGCAGGTAAAATGAGGCTCTGTTGAGCTGATCGTTGGTGTCAGGAGGAAAATGTCAGCTTGTTATTAAGTTCTGAATGATGTTACAGAAACACAGAGACACAAGACCAGACAGAAAATAATTTCTTGAAAAGGAGCTTTACAGACATCCTGAAACACTGAGGACAAGACAGACCATGTAATATACTAGAACAGTCTCATAACTAAGAATACAGAGAATAACCTAAACTAGACTTGAAGGCAACTTGTT
Organism: Oreochromis aureus; assembly: GCF_013358895.1. Lineage (NCBI taxonomy): Eukaryota > Metazoa > Chordata > Actinopteri > Cichliformes > Cichlidae > Oreochromis > Oreochromis aureus. The sequence goes on along the minus strand of NC_052944.1, from coordinate 111,395,917 downwards.
AACAATACTAAAACTTAACATCCTTTAAATATACCTTAGAAATCACAAATCCAGCAATAAACTCATAATGCTGGGTCACATGACCCAGGACCATGACAAACAGATGCAGCCACATGTTGTATTTGGTACAGATTTGAATTCAGATATATAAAACTGCTCTTCCTGACACAAACACTGAGGCACTTCTCCTTAGCATGAAAACATTGTGAAGCTGACTTCTCTCTGAGTAGAGATGTCAGTGCTGATCAGTAATCAATAAGTAATCAGTGTTTTTTAATAGTAATGTGCCATCTGTTAGCAACAACATACAAACATGTGGTGTACATCTGAACATGTAGTATAGAGAGTATCGGGGAAACGCATCTACACAGCTGCCTGATGCTTCTTTACTTGTTTGACAGCAGGGGAGGGATCTCCCAACTGAACTGGGAATTGTCACTTGTTTCATTTCATTTTCAAGAGTTTCTGAAATATTTTCTTGATTTCTATTCTATTTCCTGTCTGTTTCAGGGCTTCTTTCATGTTTCTGATTTCTCTCTGTTTCACTTCAGCCAGCTTGATTCCCTCTTTCAGGTTTTGGATGCAGGCTTTCAGTCTGATTCATTCATTTAACACTTCAACTGTTGTCATCAGTTTTTGAGGATTAGATTTTCCCAAGAAGTCTGTCAGTTGATCCATGTTTGTCTGTGTAAGTTCACATAAATTTCTAAAAACTGCATTTTTCTCTCTTCGGTCTTTATGCTGGCAGTTATCAAACAGGAAGTAAACTGGCTGATTCTTCTTATTTTTGGCCATTTAATTTTTGCATCTTCAAGAGCTTTAAAAGCATTTTCAGGTCTGCTTCCATCTGAGTGTGTGATCATAGCTACAATGTTTTTCTCGTACACGATCACATCTGATGTCTGACTTTTCTTCTTCTCCTCTACAATCGTAAACCAGACTGAGTTGTAATAAACCAGAACGAGATTCTGTGATGTCACTGAAGAGGGTGAAGTAAGAATCAAACACTGAGCTACATCATGTCTGGTCTCACCTGAAGAGTCACAGGTGAAGCACCTGCTGGAGGAGCTGCTGGCCTGAACAGTGGGTATTCTAGAGCAGTGATGTGGCTGATGGAGCTCAGAATCCACACGTCTCTGTTCATGGAGCATAATGGAGACGGAGACAGCAGCTCCTCCCTAACACTTCCTACCTGCTGTGTGAGTCACGCCTGGAGAAATGAACCAAGATGGAGTTGAACGCTTTACAATAAGAACCAATCAGAGAGCCTGTCTGTATTTTTTCCATCATTTATCATCATCGATACTCGTGGATCTCACTCTGGTTACAAATGCAGGTTTTGGATGTTTTTTGAGCTGACTGGTGTATTTTTACCTGCAGGCTTCACACAGCGTGAACACTGAGTGTTCAGACAGGCCTCAAATGTTTCACCCTATAATCTGGAAGAAAAACATATAACACAGTGCACACGTTCATAATAACATGTGAGGATATTAGGGATGCAACGATACCAATTTTTTCAAACCGATCCGATACCGATACTTGGATCTGAGTACTTGCCGATACCGAGTACAAAATCCGATACTTCTACCACACACAAGTTAAACTTAACCAGTAGTAAAGAAACGACCCCACACAACTCTTTAACACAAACGAAACGTTTACTGAACGTAAGGGCAGAGAAAGATACTGTACAACACATCCCTTTTTAAAACTCAAATGATATTCCAATTCCTTAACCAAATGAAATACACTGTATAGATGGTATAATTCCCTTTCAAATTATATTAAACAACCCAACTTATGTTATCACCTTTTGGTAAGTGACTCACTAATATACACTCCAAAACACGTTATATAAATCCACTAAACACACAATATTCACACATGGGCTCCACACACTCACATTCACACTTGTTGCAGGCCTGTTTGCTGCTCACGCCGGACGATGGAGAAAAATCCTCTTCTCCCCAGTAAGAGCACAAAAGTCTGACTTACAGTTCCGTTGCTCGGTAGGTCGCCGTTCACCAGTCCCACACTAAATCCACTCCCTGCAGACCCGATGCTGTCTCTGCTACAGCACGTTAGCCAGTCACTGTCCAGCTCTCCGACAGTCCATAGGGGCTGCCTCCGTGGCGCAGCCAAGCAGTCCGGGCTAGCCTTTAGCCTCGGCGGTCGTAGCTGGAAACACAGTTTTCCACGGTGGTGCGACCGTTGAAACAAAGTCACTTCATCCACACTCTGTTGTGAAGCTCTCACACGGTTAGCTTGCTAGTCACACAGTCTTTTGTGCTAGTTAACCTCAGTAAAACTAGCCGAGTCTCTCACTTTGGTTCAGCTAACCTCGTGCATCTCTCCATGCCGTTCTCTTCTGTGAACTGTGAACACCTTATGTGGCGTTCAAGTCCATGGGAATTATGAGTATCCACTCCCAAATTCCCATCCGGGCTACATTAGTATCGGTTCATGGTATCGGTTAACTTTTACGAGTACGAGTACGCACACATTTTACAGTATCGGCCCCGATACCCGATACCAGTATCGGGATCGGTGCATCCCTAGAGCATATGCTGCTGTTGTCATGATGAGTGTTTAGTGCTGACACCAAATAACAATCAAAGTTATTCAGGTGAACAGTCAGTGATGAATATGGAGGAACAGGACAGTCACACACATCCAAATAAAGCATGTTGTGTAAATACATAACTATATTGTCGTTACTACTGGTTGTTACAGTTACTTCTTTGTGTTAAATGTTAAAATGGCTTAACAGGCATGTTCCTGTCTCTCTGGTGCAAACAATAAATTGAAAGTGTTTGAGGAACAAAGAGAAACAGAGAAAATCAGCTGATGATCCAGTGAAGACACTCTGAGCAAAGTGACTGAATGAAGCAGAATTTTTATTGAGAATTGACAAAAAAGTGCATAAAGCAGGAGATGATTTAATATGGAAGAACAGAATATGGAGAATTTAAACAAAGTCCAACATGAAAGGAGCCAAATGTTTCCACTCGGCGTGAATAATCAGAAATATTTCCAGCATGAACACACATGAAGAATCCGAGGCATCGATCAGATGGAAGAAGATCACGTTTCAGGACTGGACTCAAAAACACTGAAGAGTCGAAGTTGGATTGAATATTTCTATACTGAGTTCAGTGTCTCCAACATCCTCTGCACTCACTGATTAGAAAGACAACAACATGTGGATCATGTCAGTGACATTTTACTGTCCCACAACCAGTTTACTGAGTCACCCCGAGAGGAGCAGCAGGATAAAGCTCACACTGACAACATTAGAACAATGTGACAGAAACACATGTATTTGTGGAAAACACAGAGTTTAGTTTGTGACATCAGAGAAGCAGGGAGCTGTTTATAAATGAGAAATTATATATTTGTTTTATAAACTGGATAAAATATGAAAGCACAAATGTTGTTCCCGTCTTAGAAGGAGACCCTTATGTCCACATCAAAAATCAATTCCTCACATTCAATTAACTATCAGCCGCTATAAAAATACAAAATATCATTACCACATGATTTATAGATGCATAAAACAAACACTGAGCCACAGTAGCTTCTCCTTAGGACTCCAAAACTGCTAAACAAACTGACTGCTCTCTAAGTAGAGATGTCAGTGCTGTTCAACAATCAACAAGTAAGTAATTTCTAATATGCATTTTTAATAGTAATATGCCATCTGTTAGCTAAACAAGAAAAACCTGTGGGGTACATCTGAACATGTAGTATAGAAAGTATCAGAAAAAAAAGCAATCTACACAGCTGCCTGATGCTCCTTAACATGTTTCACTTATACCAAGGGAAGGATCTCCCAATGTTTTTGATAGCTGATGGTATTTGCATGTACCAATATGCTGCTTTTTCGGTTTTTTCATCTACCCTGCTTCGCATCTCCTCCAGTTTCTGGACCTTCTCTGTGTCTCCTTTCTCCTTCATCTTCTCAATCAGGAAGTCCAAGTGGACAATAGTGGACAATGAATCAGCTTTCAGAGCGATTTCCTCCAGTCTGACAACATGTTGGTAGGACTCATCCAAGAACTGGGACTTCTCTGCTGTCAGCTGTTTCATTCCCTTTTCAAGATTTTCTAACAGGGTACACTTCTCCTCACTTTCTTTTTGATGCTTTTCATATTTCTGCTCCTTTTCTTTTTTGTTCTCTGATAAAACAGCTACTGTTTTCATTGTTTCATCCACTTCCTCTGTAAGAGTTTTTAACTGTCTGTAGATGAGAGTTATTCTCAGAACTCAGAGCTGAGGTTCCCCTTTCCTAAGTCTGTATGTTCTACAAGAGAGCAAGTCGGTAAACAAGTTTATCATCACAAAGGTTATTAGGCAAAGGTCACGTAGACATTTGCTTAGTAACAAAAGGTAGGCACCACCTGTTGATCTTATGAACCAAAGTGTGTCAAATTGGGCTGTGTAAATTGAAAGTCTACTCACTGAAATTACTGGTAGATGTCTGCTTTGATTTTGGTGAAAAGTTGAAGGTTGAAGTAATGATTATGAAATGGAAGTTTATAAGTGACAGTACTGAGTAATGAGAATAAAGGAATGAAAAGAGAATTAAAGCAGAACTTTTAGAATGATAGGAATTTGGTCATTGTGTGGGTTCAAGTCCCATTGGTTATGCAACCCTTAAGAACTTTCTCGGAGGTGGCGCTCCCTGCTGGATAGAGAAATCTATCCTTCACCTAGCGATGACTAGGGATAGTTTGGGCAATATCCGAAGAGGACTGGGGAATCTCTAAAACTGTTGAGGGTTGTCCTCAATCTTAATCCTGTGTTGGGTGTAGATTGTTGTTTCAAATTATTCTAAATTTTCTAGGACGACAGCGGCGTCTGTTAAGAAGCGCATTTTCTCCTTGGTAACGCTTGCACCTGGGCAGGACGCTGACCCTTGGCCTACCCTGAAGAGTAGGGATAGTACCGTCGACAGCGGAGAGAACTTGGGAACCTCTGAAATTGCTAGGAGTTAGAGTCTCCTATTTGCGCTTTTTGGCTACGATAAATTTGGTTGGGGCATTAGCAATCGGGCCACCGTCAGGGACGGAACACTGGCTAAAATTGGTCGCAAAAAGTCAGGGACTTT